>NC_056732.1:5775483-5941783 GCF_019279795.1 Protopterus annectens | reverse complement strand
ATTGCCTTTGACAAAACCAGCTGTGTCAGAGTAAGGGTTTGGAGATCACCTATATCCTTATTTATAAGGTCCATGATGATTCATTCAATGGCCTTACAGATAAGGTTGGTTAAGCTTATGGGTATATAGTTCCACAGGGTCTGTTGCTGTACTATCTTTATGAAGGGGGACGATGGTTGCTGTTTTCCATTCAGCTGGAACAAAACCAGTACTCAGACTGTGGTTGAAGAAAGTACCCAATGGAGTTGTTAACTCATGTTTTAGACCATTTAAAACACAACATGGGATGCAATCTGGTCCCATAGAGGCTGTGTTTTTGGCCTTGGAAAGAGCATTAATGACTTGCTCTTTGGAGATGCAAGGTGGGGAGGAGGGAAAGCTTTGTGTAATGTTTGGATGAGACATAGGTGAACATTTTCACCAAACCTTGTTAGCTATTTTCATAGGATCAGTGTGTGTGATGCCATCCAGAGCTAGTTCAGAACACATATGAATCTTACCTTTTAGGTTATGGTTATTCTGTAGCTGTGTGTGGGTTGTAATGGATGTGATTAGCCACTACTATATAGGCTAACTGTTGTCACTTGCAAGGACAGGATATTTTCTGTTAGGCATTTGTACTACTGCATATTATAAACTAATTTACAAACACAAAACAACTTCTTTATATTATTTAGTATGTACACAACAGACTAAATTTGTATTTGTACTACTGCATATTATAAACTAATTTATAAACACAAAACAACTTCTTTATATCATTTAGTATGTACACAACAGACTTGATTTGTATTTATTTTCCTTTTCTTGTGTATTTGTAAGCAAGGTCATGGTTGAGAATGAACCCATGCAGTGAGGTCCAAATACAGTGGATGTAAAAAGTGTACATCTGTTAAAATGCCAGGTTTTTGTGATATAAAAAATGAGACCACAATAAATAATTTCAAAACTTTTCCAACCTTTAATGTGATCTATAACCTGCACAATTCAATTGAAAAACAAACGTGTTATGGGAAAAATATAAAAAATAAAAAAATGTACAATAAGCTGGTTGCATAAGTGTGCACACCTTTAAACTAATACTTTGTTGAAGCACCTTTTGATTTAATTACAGCATTCAGTCTTCTTGGGTAGGAGTCTATCAGCATGGCAGATCTTGACTTGGCAATATTTCCCCACTCTTCTTCTAAAAGCAGCTGAAATTTGGCAGATTGCGAGGGCATCTCTTGTGCACAGCCCTCTTCAGGTCACCCCACAGATTTTTTATTGAATTTGGGTCTGGGCTCTGGTTGGGCCATTCCAAAACTTTATTTTTCTTCTGGTGAAGCCATTCTTTTGTTGATTTGGATGTATGCTTGGGGTCATTGTCATGTTGAAAGGTGAAATTCCTGTTTATCTTCAGCTTTCTAGCAGACGCCTGAAAGTTTTGGGTCAAAAGTGACTGGTATTTGGAACTGTTTATAATTCCTTCCACCTTGACTAAAGCCCAGGTTCCTGCTGAAGAAAAGCAACCCCAAAGCATGATACTGCCACCCCCATGCTTCACCGTGGGGATGATGTTCTTTTGCTGATGCAAAGTATTGTTTTGGTGCCAAATGTACCTTTTGGAATTGTGGCCAAAAAGTTCAACCTTGGTCTCATCAGACCATAACACATTTTCCCACATGCTTTTGGGAGATGATGTATTGTTTTGCAAATTTTAGCCAGGCCTGGATGTTTTTCTGTGTAAGAAAAGGCTTCCATCTTGCAACCCTACCCCATAGTCCAGACATATGGAGAACACGGGAGATTGTTGTCACATGTAGTACACAACCAGTACTTGCCAGAAATTCTTGCAGCTCCATCAGTGTTGCTGTAGGTCTCTTGGCAGCCTCCCTGACCAGTTTTCGTCTTGTCTTTTCATGAATGTTGAGGGATGTCCATTTCTTTGCAATGTCACTGTTGTCCCATATTTTCTCCACTTTTTGATGACTGTCTTCAGTGTTCCATGGTATATCCAATGCTGTTGAAATTTTTGTGTACCCTTCTCCTGACTGATACCTTTCAACAGTGAGATCCCTTTGATGCTTTGTAAGCTCTTTATGAACCATGGCTTTTGCTGTAGCAGGCAAACGGGTAAATGTCAGGAAAATCCTACTAGGACAGTTGAATTTTATTTGGGGTTAATCACAGTCTCTTTAATAGATGGCAGGTGTGTACCCAAGAAGACTGAATGCTGTAATTAAATCAAAAAGTGCTTCAACAAAGTATTAGTTTAAGGGTGTGCACACTTATACAACCAGCTTATTGTACTTTTTTTTTTATATTTTTTTCCCCTGACAGATTTGTTTTTCAATTGAATTGTACAGGTTATAGGTCACATTAAAGGTGGGAAAAGTTTTGAAATTATTTATTGTGGTCTCATTTTTTTATATCACAAAAACCTGGCATTTTAAGAGGGGTGTGTACACTTTTAATATCTACTGTAGATAAAATATGTAAACATTTTATGTTTTCCTTCCAGAATGTATTACTGTGGTTTTGTTTGTTGTTTTCAGTTAGCTTATTATTTACCCACAATATGGCCATTAAAATACGCACATCCACAAATCTTTTAATGCATACATTTTCATATGTATACATCATGCACACTAACCAGGTATTAGGCACAGACATTCATTATGATGTTATCCGATTGCATAACATATGCTCAAATATGTATGCCAAGAAATTTCTTAGAGTTCATAAATACAAACTCTCTGGATTCAGGGAAGATAAAATCCTGAAAGTAGTCCTTACCAATATAGGATAGGTCTACTCCCTTCCTATTGTATCCTCCTTCCTGGTAAAATCAAATCACAAGTCAGTAACACATATCTTAAGACTGAAATCAGAAACATCCTTAAATACTTCAGTGTTCAGAGATTATGCAAAGATTAATCTACTAGAAGTGAGTGATGACCTGAATAAATTCAAAAGCCCTTTCCACCTCAGTAATCCTACTACTTATGTAGACTCCTTTACTGCCAAATTCTATGTGCATGTAAATAGCTACATAGATGCATTTGTCCTCTACAGAAATAAATACAATGCAAAATTCAAAATAAACCCCTCTGATGGAACCCTAACATAAACAAACTCTGTAATAAAAGAAGACAATTTATGGCATGCAAAAATAAAATCCATTTCTCAAGAAGCCAGAACACTCTTGCTAAACTAAACAAGGAACTCCGAATCCTTCTTAGTTATTTTATGAAGGGGTTGCAGAGATGTAGAAACATACCTATATGTGGAAGAAAGAGGACTACTCCTGGACAAGACATGAGTCCATCACAGAATGTGAGCGCACTTGCACACAGACATACACTGTGTGCACACCTTTGGACAATTTAGAGGTATGACAACAGAGCAGTGCAGTGGTAGGTATTGCTGCCTCGGAGGTCTTGGTTCTCTGGTTTAATTCCCAGGTAGTATGCCCTCAGTTTGGAATCTGCTTCTCCGCCCTGTGTTCACTTGATTTTTTGTAGGGAGCCCCCATTTTCTCCCATACATCAAACACGTGCAATTTGGTAAACTGGTTATCTATTAAAATCTGTGTAGTTATATATATGTGTGTGTGTGTGTGTTTCAGTATGCCCCGTCATGGATCAGCATCCCTTGTAGGTTTGCTTCTTTGTCATGTGCCCACCTTTTGCTGTGTTAGGCATTTACTCCACCTATGATAAAGAAGATAAAGAAGAGAATGAATGAATGAATGAATGAATGAATGAATGAATGAATGAATGAATGAATGAATGAATGAATGAATGGACAATGTGGTGTAGTGGCTACACTACCTGCCAGTGCATACTCTTCTTCAGTTCATGGCTGGGTACCACCTGTGTGGGATCAACATCTCCTTCTTCTGTCCATGTGGGATTTTGTCAGAATCCATTGTTTTTGTCCTACCAAATTACAAATTAGTAGTAAAAGGTTAACTGTCAAGTCCCTGAACTACCAATATGTATGCTTGTGGTGCGATGAGTTGTGTGTTCATGTCTTAAGTGATGGACTGGCATCCCATTCAAGCCTAGTTTTCTGCTACAAACTCACTGAGTGCTACAACAAAGTCTAGTTGCCCCACAGCTCTGAACAGAATGAAGTCAGCATCGGAAAATGAATGAATGAATAAATAAATAAAACAATCTGAAAGAAAACACAATTTACTGGTTTTAAAATGTTTTAACCAAGGCTGAATCAAATAATATTTAAAGACAGAAAACAGAGTAAGAAAATATGTTTGATATACTAGACAGAAAAAAATGATCTTAAGAAAAAAAAAAGAATTTTGCTACAAAGCAAGTCATAATTTAGGTAAGACTTAAAAACAATGTGTCTGCAGTTTAAAAGTCAAATGTACATACATGCCAACTGTTCACAAGGTATCAGTGCTTTATATGAGGAATTCTGACTGCTGTTGACAAACCACCAGTAATTATGCGCAGTCTGTGGTTTCAAACAAACAAGTCTGAAGAACTGAGTTGTTGACATTAAAGCTAGAGATAGGCAATAATTTCATTCGTAGTGTCTTAAGCTAAATTGAAGTCTTTCTATCAGCATTGAACTCCTTCTGTGTATATCCCTTTTACTGAGAAATTTAAATAACTTAAAACTAGATTATAATTTTGAAGGCACTCACAAAGAGGACTGGAAAAACAAAGTCACATGGTTCATTACAACAAAACATTACAGAATCCATTAGTATTCAGTCACATGTGAAACAAACATAGGTTCATAGGTTCATAGGTACATACTAGGCTATCTGCCCTAGGGCATTTATAAGCCTAGCCAGAATGTGTTTGGCTTTCGCCACCCATTTTAAATTTATTTTGCTATGCCCTTTTTCGAGGTTAGTATACTGTGCCTCTGTCTAACAGTGACACAGAAGTGATACCCGGGGTAAACCTATGATCTCCCATCCACTCATCAAGATTCCTCTTGAAGAGAGTCAATGAGGGACTCTGCCTAACCTGGACTGGGATTTTACTCCAGAGTGAAGGGAGCCTCTGGGTTATGAATCTGTCCCTCCAGCATGTCCTATTTATTTCAGTGCTGAGGTTCAAGTCTCTTGAGCACGTAGCTCGATGGGATTTGGATTTTCTGAGGTGCAGCATATCCATTAATTCCGGGTTGGACATGGCTTTATACGTCAGGCACAGATCGCCTCTGAACAGGCGGTATGCCACTGAGTAGAGCTGGAGTTTCTTTAACCGGACAGCATATGGCATCTGTTTGAGCCCTTTGATCCTCTTGGTGAGGTACTTTTGGGGTCTTTCCAGTTGCTGCAGGTGTCTGGTAAGGTACATCCCAAAAGGGACATTGTACTCAATTATGGGCCAGATGATGGATGAGTAAAGAGGCACGATGACCTCCCCTGATCTAGATGTGAATCCCTTCATGATTAGGTGGGCTATATAACATATTTTTCTAACCACTTTGGCCACGTGGTTGTCAAATGAGAGATTGCTATCAACTTGGGTCCCCAGGTCCCTAATTACTTCTTCTGTACTTAATGGATTACCACCTATGTGGTAATTTGTGGGCACTTTGTCTTTGCCAAAGGGGATGACTATACACTTTTTGGCGTTTAGCTTGAGGCCATGGCTCTGGCACCAGTTGTCTGTTTCTATGAGGCCCTTTTGGAGGATGCTTGTGTCGGCTGGAGAGTCGATTATGGCGCCCAGTTTGCAGTCATCTGCGAACTTGGTCAGCCACCATCCTTCCGTGTTGGCCTGAACCTCTGAGAAATATATACCGAACAAGAGAGGTCCCAGGACTGAGCCTTGTGGGACGCCACTTGTAACTGGTTTGGAGTCTGACATGGCTCCAGCAATTCTAACCATGTGGGTTCTGTCCTTGAGCCAGTTTGCAACCCATCTAGTGACATAGGCGTTTATATTTAAGCTGGTGAGCTTATCTATAATGCCCGAGTGGGGTATTGTATCGAAGGCTTTTGCGAGGTCCAGGTAGGCTGTGTGGACCACCTTCCCCTCGTCAATGGCCTTGGTATCTGTTTTAAAGAAATCAACCAGGTTTAAGAAGCAGGATCTGCCCTTAACAAAGCCGAACTGGGTAGGATCCAGTGTCTGTAGGTCCCCAATATCTTTATTTATGAGGCCCATGATGATCCTTTCCATAGCTTTGCAGACCAAGCTAGTCAGGCTTATGGGGCGATAGTTTCCAGGATCCGTTGAGGCACCACCTTTGTGGAGAGGGACCACAGTTGCTGTATGCCACTCTTTGGGTACATATCCTGTAGTAAGGCTGAGATTGAACAGTAGTTTTATGTTTGGGTTTAGCTCTTCTTGGAGTTCATGTAGGATGCAGCCCGGGACACCGTCTGGTCCCATTGATACTGTGTTTTTTGCTTTGGAGAGGGCGGCTCTTACCTGAGCATCTGAGATGTCAGGGGGGCAGCACTCTGCTGGGATAGATATTTGCCCTTATCACTGTTTTTTTTAACTATGGATGTATGAAGAGACACTCTACTTTTAAAACACACCTTGTGAGGTGTACTCTTTAAGTAGGATTTTTTATCATTTATCATTTTATTAAGGCTAAATTTAAAAAACATAATTCATACCTTGTGGAATTAGAATATTTAATCAGAAGATAAACGGTTGTTCTCAACAAGACAAAATACTTTGTGTCTTCCTATGGCCATCCCATCAAGATGTAACATAATCAGCATTTATGTTCTTCAATGGGGTTATAAAGGATTGTAGGTTTAATCCATTTTTATGTGCATTGGCTTATCTTGGTCAAAAATGAACTAATGCACAAACACATTTAATTAGATGTACTTGTAGGGTAATAAAACACAGTGAATGTACTCTCTTATCTTTACTACATTTTCCTTTACTACTCTTTAATTGTGCATCTCTGCAGTGCTTTCCCCTCTTGATTATTTTTATAAGACCTGCATATATAGTGCACTAATAATATTACAATACTATTCCGTACAGTATTAGCCTGTATGACATTATACAGGCAAAGGATCATTCTGGGGTCATATATTAACACCAGTCCTATTATTTGGAGATAACAGGTTCTTACATTTCTCCCTCAGCCTTGTGACTATCCAAATGTCTGCCAGCCACATTTCCCAGACACATAGCAGTTTCCAAGTGTTATTCTCATGCTCGTTATAGACTGATGATATCATCCATGCACAGAGCAGGACCCAAGTTGCAGTTCCTCAAAATATGCAACATTTCACAAATGTCATCTTACCCCGGGCATATTACAGATTCCTAGTTTTGTCACTCCACATATGCATGGTAAGTTCCCAGTCTCATCCATCAGGAACTCCTCGCACTTCTACATGCAGAAAATGCAGCCTTTCCCCCTCACCTAATCTAAACACTACCAGGATGCCATTAGTGGTAGGTGCTAACCACTGGTCGTGTTAAATTACTTATCAAGATCAACACCTCAAAATAGATTCCTTAATGTCTTAAAGTTTGCCACTTTATTACTCATCCCACAAGTCACTGGTCTGGCAGATGGAAAAAACTATAAATGTACTTGCTGGTTGTCGGTAACAATAAAGAGGGTGTATAACACATTAATCGTCCACTTTGTTCAAATAATAAACAACTGCTTACCATCTAAAAACTGCAAAGGGCTGATAGGGTCAGTCTCTATTCCTGTAGTGTAGTTATAAGTTGGAATAAAATTCCTATATCAGTCAGGTCTATCACACACCATCACCTTTTCAAACCATTACTAAAAAACTTCCTCTCTGCCTCCTGGCTATGTCCCTGCTCCTCATCTGGGACACAGCTCTCCAATACCCTTCATCACCTTTCTTATGCACCCCTTTAAAGCATTAAATCACTTAACCTGCTTAAGCCCTTCTAATACCTCACTTTATTATACTTCTTAAACTACTATCCCTACTTCTAATTAGCACAACCAAATTACTTTTCCATCACTACTTCTCTGTTAACACTCAGACTTGCTTATCTCCTGTAAGACTTCACTCTATTGCATTTCTTAAATTACTCTTACCTATCTGATACACACTTGTACATCTGTAAAGTCTCACTACAACACTTGTAAATCTGTTTGTGAATATCAATATAAATTTTATTATACTATCATGTTATGTACTCACTGAAACTGCATTATAAATTTTGTTATTGTCAATATTGATTACATTAAATATGGTACCTTAGAGCTTTTCTCACTGGATCTCCAATGAAAAAGGGCACCTGTGCCCAGTCAGACTTTCCCAGTATGCGAATGTCAATAAATAAATGAATACATACCACATCTGACCTTCAAGTGAAGTGACATATTTAAAAATAAAATCAAATTTCATGTGCTCCAGGGGTATGTTTCTGTTGCTTGATAATCAACTTAACAACACTTAGCCCAGCAATCTCCACATAAAAAACATTATCCCTAATGTTAAATGTAATATGTAGTAGACTAAGATTGTATTGTATTGTTCATACTAGGCTAACTGCCCTTGCGAGCCATTTTAAACCTAGCCCATTACCTGATGTGAGAATCAAACCCTGCACCTTATGTCTGTAAGGCAAATGCCTTAACCATTCTGCCATCCTCCCACAAAATAAGTTGGTCGCTGAGGGACTCGAACCATGAACTCCAGCATGTAAAGCTGTAACTCTAACCACTACACTTTCTAGAGAGAAGTATATGGAGACAACCGGTTCAAAAAACACATAAATTAAAAGTAAAAAAATAACTGGTAGGCAGTAGGCAAAAAAAAAAAAAAATATATATATATATATATATATATATATATATATATATATATATTTAATAAACAAAACATAACAAACAAGATAAAATAAGCAAATATAAGCACTTTCATACCACAGCTAGATACTTCATCAGAGCTATCTAAACAACAACTTAATCTTTATATGCATCAGTGCTTCAGATCACGTGCCTTCAATAAGGGCTTAATTGGTATGAAGTCAATTAACACTTTACCTTTATCAGCTTGTAGGATAGTCATCCACTTTATTTCAAGGCACTCAGTTCGAGTCTTGATATCACCCCCTCTGATCTCAATTTCACCTATTTCTAGGACCATAAACTTAAACCAGTGGTTTCTACCTACAGATTCAACATGTTTAGACAAAACATTTCTTTCATCACCTTTGTTAATACTATATAAATGCTGCCTAACACAGTCTTGAAGACACCTGTTGGTCTTGCCAACATAGAAGGCATTGCACACTTCACAAGAAACATAGTAAACTGTGTTACAAGTGCTACATGATGCATATATGTTGATATTAAACATTTGTTCAGTATCTGGGTGAATCACACAATCAACAGTTCATATTTACCTACATATATTACAATGATGACAAGGATAGGTGTCAATCTTACATATATTCTTAGCAGTACAATTGGATGTAGTCGATTTATAGCAAAGCATTCTCTTAAGGGATGGATGATTCCTATAACAAAATGAAGGGACATCCCCTAATATTTATTTGTATTTCTTGTCACACATAAGTACTCTCCAATGTTTTTGAACTATATCACACATAGCTCTATTATCATTGGAGTATGGTAAATTCATCCAAAAAGATGTATTAAAAGATCTACCATCCTTAGCAGTACCGTCAAAATCAATATTAAAAAATGGTCTGGTATGAGTATCCCTGACAGCAATGGTTTCATTTTGTGCCATGCTGATATCCATGTCAGAATATCCCCTATTTGAGAAGTTCTTACTTAGGTTGTCAAATGATTCATACATGTCACTGTCCCTTGTATACAAGCATGCTGTTCTTAGGAGTTCATAGGTTAGTACAAGGCTACCTGCACTTTCAGGCCATTTTAAGCCTAGCCAGTTACCCCATGTGAGAATCAAACCCTGCACCTTGTGTCTGTAAGGTAAACACCTTAACCATTAGGCCAATCTCCCACCCCCTGTAGAATTGTCCTTTCAGGACATTTTTCTTGACATGTCTCGGATGCATGCTACGCTCTTGCATTATACTATTGGCTTTGCAAGGCCCATGTCCATATTTCTAGAGAAACAGATACTGCCCTATTTGAATAAGGTTGCAAATAATTTGAAAGATTTTTTTACAGAAGTTATATGTCTGGTCAAATGCTGACTATAGGGATGAAGTGTTATTGGTGACAATGGATGTGTCCTCCCTTTTCACACACATTCCTAATGATGTAGGGGTTGACTATGTCAAACAATTTCTGCGTTGAGACCCTGAATGTACTAATGAAAGGGCTTATTTAATATATAGTCTTTTAGAAATTGTACTGAAACATATTTTTGTCTTCTCAGACAAATTCTACCTATAGCACACAGGGGTGGCTATGGGCAGCTGCTGTGCTAATACTTATGCTAATGTGGTGATGGCTGAATGGGAGTCAGAATATATGTTTTCAGATCATATTTTTTCAGATTTGTGCTATTCTATGGTCGTTATGTTGATGATATATTTTATATATGGGGATATATTTTATATATGGGATAACACCGTTGAAACCTTGCATGAGTTTATTGAATATCTTAATGGTACCACCAATTTTCTACACTTCACATATGAATGTTGTCCCCATGATATCCCTTTTTTAGATGTTACTGTAACCAAGGCCAATGGCAAATTGGATGCTAGTCTTTATAAAAAAGCCCTGCAAAGCCAATAGTATAAAGCATGCACACAGCATGCTTCCGAGACATGTCAAGAAAAATGTCCTGAAAGGACAATACTACAGAACAGCACACTTACATACAAGGGACAGTGACATGTATGAATCACTTGACAACCTAAGTAAGAACTTCTCAAGTAGGGGATATTCTGACATGGCTATCAGCATGGCACAAAATGATACAATTGCTCTCAGGGATACTCATACCAGACCATTTTTTTTAATATTGATTTTGATGGTACTGCTAAGGAAGGTAGATCTTTTAATACATTTTTTTGAAGAATTTAACATACTCCACTGATAATAGAGCTATTTGTGATATAGTTTGAAAACATTGGAGAGTACTTATGTGTGACAAGAAATACAAGGAAATATTAGGGGATGCCCCTTCATTTTGTTATAGGAATCATCCATCCCTTAAGAGAATGCTTTGCTATAAATCGACTACATCCAATGGTACTGCTAAGAATATATGATATATGTAAGATTGGCACCTATCCTTGTCATCATTGTAATATATGTAGGTACATAAGAACTGATTAGGTTCATAGGTTAGGTTCATAGGTTCGTACTAGGCTATCTGCCCTAGGGCATTTATAAGCCTAGCCAGAGTGTGTGTGGCTTTCACCACCCCTTAGGATGAGAATACTACTCCCATTTAGGGTTTAGTTTGCTGTGCCTCTGTCTAGTAGTGACACAGAGATGACCCCCGGGGTAAACCTACGATCTCCCATCCACTCGTCAAGATTTCTCTTGAATAGAGTTAGTGAGGGGCTCTGCCTAACATGGATTGGGATTCTGTTCCAGAGTGTAGGGAGCCTCTGGGTTATGAATCTGTCCCTCCAGCACGTCCTATTTATTTCTGTGTTGAGGTTTAAGTCTCTTGCTCTTGTGGCTCTGATGGATTTGGATTTCCTGAGATGGAGCATGTCCATTAATTCCGGATTGGACATGGCCTTGTACGTCAAGCACAGGTCACCTCTGAGTAGGCGGTATGTGACTGAATAGAGCTGGAGTTTTTTCAGTCGGGCAGCATATGACATATGTTTAAGACCCTTTATCCTCTTGGTGAGGAACTTTTGGGGTCTTTCCAACTGCTGCAGGTGTCGGGTAAGATACATCCCAAATGGGGCATTGTACTCAATCATTGACCTGATAAGAGAAGAGTACAGGGGCACAATGACCTCTCTTGATCTAGATGTGAAACCCTTCATGATAAGGTGGGCAATATAGAAGGTCTTCCTAACCACTTTGGCAATGTGAGTGTCAAATGAGAGGTTACTGTCAACCTGGGTCCCTAGGTCCCTGATTACCTCTTCCGTACTTAATGGATTACCACCTATGTGGTAATTTGTGGGTACCTTGTTTTTCCCAAAGGGTATGACTATACATTTTTGGCGTTCAGCTTAAGGCCATGGCTCTGGCACCAATTATCCGTTTCTATGAGGCCTCTCTGAAGGATGTTTGTGTCCGCTGGAGTATCAATTATGGCGCCCAGTTTGCAGTCATCTGCGAACTTTGTCAGCCACAATCCTCCTATGTTTGCCTGTACCTCGGAAAAATAAATGCCGAACAAGAGGGGTCCCAGGACTGAGCCCTGTGGGACACCGCTTGTGACTGGCTTGGAGTCTGACATAGCTCCAGCAACTCTGACCCTGTGGGTTCTGTCCTTGAGCCAGTTTGCAACCCATCTCGCGACATATGGGTTTACATTTAAGCTGGTGAGTTTGTCTATGATGCCCGAGTGGGGTATTGTGTCAAAGGCTTTTGCAAGGTCAAGGTAGGCTGTGTGAACTGCCTTACCCTCATCAATGGCCTTAGTGACTGTTTCAAAAAAGTTGACCAAGTTCAAAAGGCAGGATTCTGCCCTTGACAAAGCCAAATTGGGTAGGATCCAATGTCTGTAGGTCCCCAATGTCTTTGTTTATGAGTTCCATAATGATCCTCTCCATAGCTTTGCAGACCAGGCTCGTCAAGCTTATGGGGCGGTAATTTCCAGGGTCCGTAGAAGCACCACCTTTGTGAAGTGGGACCACTGTTGCTGTACGCCACTCTTTGGGTACGTATCCTGTAGTAAGGCTAAGATTAAACAGCAGCCTTATGTGTGGGTTTAGTTCCTCTTGGAGTTCATGTAGCACACAGCCCGGGACACCGTCCGGTCCCATTGATGCTGTGTTTTTAGCTTTAGAGAGGGCGGCTCTCACCTGGGCATCTGAGATGTTAGGGAGGCTACACACTGCTGGAATAGTTATTTCTCCTTTTGGGGGGGAGGGGGAGGAGAAATTTGCACTGAACCTGTCTGCCAGAATGTTGGCAATGTCAGTGGGTTCAGTGTATTTTGTGTCATTTTGGACTAACTCTGAGCATATCTGGGAGTTTCCACCCAGGTTTCTAACATAGCTAAAGAAGGCCTTGTGATTGTCTTTTGTGTCTTTTGCGATTTTTCTCTCAAAGTTGGCCTTGGATGATTTTATGAGTGATCGTAGTTTTTTGCTAGTACTGATCAGAGATGCCTTCCCTTTTAGGGATTTTGCTCTGTCATGTAGTAGCTTCCTCCTTCTGTTGTAAAGTTTGTTTATGGCTGGGGTCCACCAGACCGGGCGCCTGCCTTTGGGGGAATGGGTCTTGGTTTTATTTGGGATTGCATGATCCATGCATTCTTGAAGGTGCCCGTAGAAGGCATTTGTAAAGGATTCAGCAGTGTGGTTTGTGGTTTCCACTGGCCCAGGGACCTTGAAGGATACCACTTCAGTCTTAAGAAGTGTGAAGCTGGCTTTTGAGAAGTTCTTCACTGTGGTCTTTTGTGCAGGGGGTGGGGGCGGGATGTGGATTTCCAGTGAGATTATTTTATGGTCTGATCTTACCAATGAGGGATATACTTCCAGTGTGGAGCATTTTGTCCCCATGTTTGTGATAATCAGGTCTAGTATATTGTCTCCTCTTGTGGGAATGGTGACTAGTTGTTCCATCGCATTTGAGTTTATGAATTCTAGGAACCTTTGGGCTAGGAGATTGTGTGATTCACCCAGATACTGAACAAATGTTTAATATAAACATATATGCATCATGTAGCACTTGTAACACAGTTTACTATGTTTCTTGTGAAGTGTGCAATGCCATTTATGTTGGCAAGACCAACAGGTGTCTTCAAGAGCGTGTTAGGCAGCATTTTTATAGTATTAACAAAGGTGATGAAAGAAATGCTTTGTCTAAACTTGTTGAATCTGTAGGTAGAAACCACTGGTTTAAGTTTATGGTCCTAGAAATAGGTGAAATTGGGATCAGAGAGGGTGATATCAAGACTCGAACTGAGTGTCTTGAAATAAAGTGGATGACTATCCTGCAAGCTGATAAAGATAAAAGGTTAAATGACTTCATACCAATTAAGCCCTTATTGAAGTCACATGATCTCAAGCACTGATGCATATGAAGACTGTTTAGTTGTTGTTGAGATAGATCTGATGAAGTACCTAGCTGTGGTATGAAAGCGGTTATATTTGCTTATTTTATCTTGCTTTTTATGTTTTAAGTTTATTATATATATTGCCTACTGCCTACCAGTTAATTTTTTACTTTTAAGATTGTTGTAGATGGGAATTTCACTTTCCCTGATGACCCTGGAGTGAAGATAATACCAGTCTGAGGGCACAGGTAGTAGATCCACTGCTGAGTATGGAGGTTGCCCCACAAGAATAGTATCCACCCCACTAACTACCTTGATTATAGCAAGCTCGAATGCTCATAAGCCTAACTACTTAGTATACAGCAGAAACTTCTTATTGTAACAATTGTTAATGTCTGTTATGTACTTCACAGATGATAAACATTCTAGCTGTCTACTGATGTACTATGTTCTTCATCTGTAACTATGTTTGTAATTGTTAATTGCTATGTTGATGAAATTGTTAATTGCTATGTAAATCCAATGTAACTACTGTTTGTATATTTTAACTGTGGAGCTTTACTCCCCGGGCCTCCGCTGAAAATGAACCTACGTCCAGTCAGACACTCCCGGTCAACAAATGTAAATAAAATAAATTTTTGGTTTTACTTTCCTTGTCAATATACATTTGTTTATACTGTGGTGTATCTTTTGCCTTTTTTTTTCTACATGGTTGTTTATGCTACAAGCATCAACTAATTTAAAGATGGCAATCAACAAAAAAAAAAAAAAACTTTTACTGCATTTTTCATTTGTTGATACCTACAGCAGGTATTGTTAAATGGGTGTTGGCAATGCATAAATCTTTTTTTCTGTTTCATTCGTTTGACACCTGACTGACAATGGTGCAGATGTTGGCAGACAGTTTGAGCATGCTTTGCTGTGTAATGTTTCAATTTACATAGTAGCTATAACAATGCTTGTCATGTGCCAAAAGGAGACTGTTCAGCTATTGTATGAAGCTACCATAAAATACAGCTTCAGTTTATCAAAGAAAACTGGTGTGACCAATTAATTATACTAAAGTCTAAAATTAATAAATGTGAACAAATGCCAAAGTGAATGTCATTGCCAAGTTTGAACCAGCTCATAATCATTTATAAGGTGAGGAATGTTTTTTTTTGTCTTGGTAAGAAACCAAATATTAGGAAAAGTGGCTGGCTTTGCAGGGCTAAGGCTGGGAAACTTTGTGGCTGGTTGTATTTGTGTGAAATGAAGTTGAGATGCACTGCAATGGTTCACCTTTTTTAATTTTATATCAGTGGGCATCTGTTGCTATAATTGCTGATTAGGGGCAGGGAGGCTGTACTGTGGATGAAAATTACTATGCTGCTGTTTGTTTACTGGTTTTGCAAAACTAATGCAATTTATTTTATTATATTTACTTTTTGTTGAGGAGGTTAGTCTTGTGGGGGAAAACTGCATTTTCAGAAGGGACTAACCAATACAGCAAAATACTACACATTTACAGTAGACTGCAGTTTGCATTAGAGAAACAATGAACGGAAAAAAGAAAAATGTTGTCATGGTCATCTGTATAATTTGTGTAAAGTAAGCTGGAATACATTAATATGGTTACTTTTTGTTCTTCTTCTTCTTCTTTTGTCTTTTCCCAGTTAGGGGTCGCCACAGTGGAACTCCGGTCCACTAATGATTGGCAGTAGATTTTTAAAATGCCGAGGTGCCAGTTCAACACCCAACCTTCAACGAAGGCACACCCATCCACACATGTCTTTTGAACACCACTCGACTGCAGGAAGGACATGCAGACTCCACAGAGAAGGCACTCCAGCCAAGAATCAAACGGGAGAACCTCTTGCTGTGAGGTGACAACGCTACCACTGCACCACCGCGGAAACTGTGTTATGATTACTGTTTGTGTGAACCAATACTGAAGACAGTACTGTGGCCATAACAAATAATAATACCACCATTACCAGAAGTCTGGGGTTGTACACAGTTGACAAAGTGGCTGGGATGGTCTCCATGGATGTGAGTGAACAATCTTTTTGCCATGTTCTGTATCTGAAATATAGTATAAATGATCATTGCTATTTAGGGGGAGGGGTGTTCAGTATATTTTACACTTTTGTTCACCTTCTGCCACAGTCAGACAAGAGCAGTGTATGTAATAAGTGGCTGACTGGTCTGTGATGTATGCAAAACCAACTGATTATTGGCACAGTATTGCAGTTGTGTTGCCATCTCACAGTATTTGGCTCTGTGGTTAAGTTGATGACTGTAATTCCTTCTACATAGTAACTACAGAATTATCATCCTTGCTTTCTTATCCAGGTGTCCTGGTTTCCACAACACCCAAAGGACATGCCATAGGTGGATTGTATTTATTTCAATTTGCCTATAGGTAAGCATGCAATGTGAGAATGTGTGCATGCAAAAATATCACTGATTTTTAATCTGAGGAAACACACAATATTGGCAGTTACATACACAACCTTTCTGGGTAACAGTAAAAATAATAATTAACAAGTAAATATCTTTCAAAAGTAAGGCAAAAATACATCACATCATACTTAGACTTTTACAGCTTTTGGGAGTCTGGTAGTACACCTCCGTCTGCATAAATAGATTTTGACACAGGCTTAGTAGAAGAGGACTTCCCCTTAAACTCTGCCCTGGAGCCCACCTAATCTAAACCCAGCACTAGTAAGAGGTATACACCGCACTTGTGTGGGAGGCTGATTCCTTTAATTTTCCATCTAATCACCCTCAAAGGTACGCAGAGAAGGTCTCTATGTGGATGCATGATTTAGGAACAAGTTGGAATACCTTACTGTTCTATTTTTTTCGCTTTCTTCATAACTGAACATCAAATGTGTGTACATGCTTGGGGTAGGGGTAAGGAGGCATTTTGTGTGTGTATGTATGTATATATATATATATATATATATAGAGAGAGAGAGAGAGTCTCTGGTCATTCTGTTGTACATTCATTTGCATCACCAAATGAACTCCAGAGTAATTTATTCAAACATTCTCTGTATCAGATGTTCATTTTTTGGATGCATGCTATATTGGTGTGTGCGCGCGCACAAATGTTTGCATGTTAGGGAAGTAAACAGATGTAGTGTGTGTGTCTTTCAGGTTTAGGGTAAGGTGATATATTTAACAGTGTATGTTGGTGGATGTCTGTGTGTGAGACTGAGCCTCTTGTTTAGTGGTAGTGTTATAGAAAGGTGTTTTTTTTAGGATTAGGGTTAGAATACAATAGTAAGATAGTGCAGGGGGATGAAACACTACTGCAAACATTTACTAGACTGGTGCTGAACTGAGAAATTAGTCATATGATAAGAATCTCATATGAGGTGATAATCTATGCCAATATCCTCACTTGCAGTCATGAGCTTTTGGTAGTGACTAAAAGGATGAGAAGGATACAAGTAGCAGAAATTAGGATCCTTCATAAGATAACTGGACTTACACTCCTGACAGAATGATGAGCTCTTCTGCGTATGAGGATCTCAAAGTAGAGTTCCTGGTCCTTTCAACTGACAGGACTCAGCTAGGCTGATTTAGGTACATTTTGAGAATGCCTTGTGGGTACCTCTCATGGGAGCTGCACCAGGTAGAGCCCAGTGAAAGACAGCTCTATGACAGACCAAAGATCCACTGTAAATATTAGATTTACTAGTCTGCCTTAAATTCCGTTACATCCCGCAGTAAATGCTGGAGACTGCTGCTGGTGATAGACTACCTTGCCATGCATATACCACCACTGCAAACCTCAGTGGAGCAAGAGTGTAAGAAAACTGGATGGATAAATAAATGATTAAAAAGAAATTTGGGGGAAGCAAAATGGAAGGTTGAAAGTTAACTAACAAGGATTTTGAGACTATAGAAAATACAGTTCTTACATAGAATGAGGACATCCTAAGAATTGATAATAGTGCACCATAAGATTGGTTATATACAAATCTATACTGGATTACACAAACTGCAGAAGTAAGCATTTATGCATTCATAACATGAATAGTATATAAATAGTTTTGAGGACAATAATATTTGGATCATCAACCTACATTTGATCAGAAATTGGAAGAGGATAAATTGAACTGGAAACCCATGTTTTAGTCAGCACATACTATTATATTTTATTAGATGTAGTTTATCTATGTATGAGTGAAAAATAAGTGGAGAAAGATGTAATTTACATAAAAAAAAGAAAGTATACAAGGGAGGTACTGATAGTAGGGAAGATGACTTGAAATAATAAGTAAAGGTAATAAGAAGGCAGGAGAATTATAATATGTGATATTTAAAAACTTATTATAATTAGGACTCTGCTCATATGATGTCATAATTAAGGCTTATGGCTTGGACAATAATTTAATAGTAGTATGCATTATTTATGATAATACATATCAGTTCCTAGTAATAAATGTATTTTTGTGAAATAAAGTAAAGCTGGAAAGGGGGTTATGCAAGGCCTTTCTTTATGTTTACCTGTATATGATTTCTGTTCCTGTACAATTAGACAATACATATAAGATGCATGAGGGGGTTAATTACATTTGAAAACCTGTGCAGAAACCACAACCATTCAGATACTTGGCACTTTATAACAATGACCACAACAGCTCAGGTTCAAATACTAGCAAATGATATTGTCAGTCCAGAATTAGGTAGTAGAGAAAAAGCAACACATGCTGGGACAGATGAGATCAGTTGTTTATGTACAGGGGGACACTCCTTTTCATACAGGAAGAATGGTTTCTAAAAAAAAAAAAAGTCATTATTAGCAAGTACTTCGTCATATTTGCCATGGGATTTTGATACCTGAAACACTGGAGAAAGGTTCTTAGTAGAGGGATTTTCTGATTTTGCCTTTAGAAACACTTTACTCGAAAACGTAGCATTACGTTTAATTTTTTTTTTTTTTAATGGAAAATCAAAGTTGTTCAATTTTAATGCAAATTTTGTGTATCAGTGTACAGGCAGTGCACTCAGCCTTTGGTGCTGGAAGACCAGAAGGCAGTGGGTTCTATTACGACTCCAGGTGATTGGATTGCGGACATTGCAGAACAGCATTATGGGGTGTTGCATTCCTTAAGTGTGTTGTCCTTTGGATAAGATGTTAAACTAAAGTTCCATCTGCTTGAGTGGGTGGTTATGTAGGCAGATTATTAAAAAAAAAAAAAAAATCACACCGCACCTATTGAAAAGAGTTGAGGACGTTCCCCTACACCCTGGACAATTTTCCCCTAGTAGTAATATAAATACCATCAAGAGTGTCCCCTGGAAACAGGTCAGTAGCTTAGGGGTACAAGCAGTCAGCAAATGATACTTCTCTTCCTCTCTTTCTCTGTAGTCTTGATATTTTCTTTTCCTAATCTACTATCTCATTTTTCCTCCTTCACAATCTCCCAGCTTCACACATCACCCTACCTCTTACTGCTACATTAACGCCATCCCACCAAATTCCACTACGCAGTCCTTCACCTTTTTAATGTTCTCTCTAACTCACTGAGCGATCTGCTGCAACTTCATTTTGTTGTCCTTTGTTTAGATTCATTACATCTCAATCTTCAATCTCCTTTTTCCCAACCTGCCTTCTCTAATTCATTTAACATAACAAATTGCTCTTTCTTTTACTTCCACTCACAGCAAGTCTGTATTTTCCTGGATGATTATTACTTTACGAAAAAAACAAAATAAGCTACGGGCATGTATTATTCCTTCTCTAGAAAAAATACTGTCTACAAACTTTGTGGGATCTTTCCAAATATCAATCCAGTCTTCTCTCCACATTTACATTCCTCTCATCTTACATTAACTTCTCCTAAAATACTGGTCAGAATATTTTTACCATATATTTCTTTAAATATGCCACCTCTGTATCATCAGGCAATTGTATTCATAGGCCACTTCCAGGCAGTAATGGCTAGTCTGCACAGGGGATAAAATGTGGTTCAAACCTGGTTATAAACACCACCACTGTGAGATGGTATATAATCACAAATAGTGGTCCTGCAGTCCAGGGTTGATTTAAGGCTTTAAGATGCATTTATCAGAGCAATAATTTCCTTAAAATTAATGTTTCTTCTTGAAATGTGGATCCCTCATTCCCTGGACTTTGATTCCCTTGGTTATTGCTCTCAGACAAATTCTAAAGCATCTGTCACTAGGACTGAGTCAGGGTGTGGTGGAAGAACCTGAATTCAACTGGATATGACTTGACCACCATAAGTACTCCTTTCTGACAAATCCCAGGACTGAGACTGGAGGGGGGGGGGGACAGAAGGTGCAGTGTTGAGTCCAGATAGATTTAAGGAACCTCTGAATCTTCCTAATATGGAGTCTAACTATGGGATAGATTAGAATAATTTAAACCATATAACCTTGACTTCTGAATTATTCCCCTGAACTTGTTATTAACTGGTGATCCAGATCTAAAAAATGATGGTAAAAAGGAAACATTTTACAGAAAGAGGTAGACCATCATGAGTGAAGTATCTAACAGACATCAAAGAAATGTCAACCCATGAGTTAGAGAAGACCTCTCCAGGTTTAGTTTGAAGTCTCAATTAAAAAAAGATTTATGGTGAAGAGAAGGTATATTTGCATATCTTGTACTGACTCTTCTATGATGGGGCAATTGTCCAGATAAGGATAAATGTGGAGTCACTGCATTCTGTACAAGGTAATTATTGGACTTGGGCATTTTATGAATATCCTTTCAACTGCTGACAGTCCAGAGGGTAGAAATGTAAACTGAAAATGCAACACAGATACAAAAAAATCTTAAGGCCTGAAGTCTTTGTGAATCTGAATATGACAGTAAGGATCCTTCAGATCCAGAGTAACCAGAAAGCACTGGGAAGGAATAGTGGAAAAAAACAGAATTTTGACAAGTCTAAACACTTGTCTCCAGGTGCCTTCTTTCTTTTGTATTAGAAAAATCCTAGAGTATAACTCCTTTCCCTACTGGGATCTGGAAAAGATTCTATCACACCTTGTGCCAGCAGTTCTGACAGGAAGGGAGGAAACAAGTGCGTTTAATATTTTAGGTTCTTGATTTTGGAAGAAAGGAATCCCATTGCCATTTGCTGCCCTGTTGGATTATTTCTAGTGCCAAACATGTTAGTTGCTTCCAAAACAGTAGGGGGATAGATAGATTTCTGCCATTTTGCAAGGGAGAAGAGGAGCAGTGTTTACTTGCCCATGCACATTTCCTTGGTTAAGCAGGACCATGGATGCCATTACACTTTTTCTTATTATTCCCCTACCATTTCTTAGTGTATTGTTGCTTTCTCAATATTGCTACCCTGGTTTGAACGATTTCCTGAAAAAAAGGTACAGGTCTAGAGGGATAGCTCCTGCTGTACTTTGGAAATGATGACTGTTAAGTTGTTTTACTTCCTTAGTCTCTTTCGTACAAGAATTTCAGAACTTCAGAAGATTCAGTAGTTGTAGCTGCAAAAACTGCATCAGCTGCATTATAAGAGCACTTCAGGGGATGTTTTATGACCCGAGACAGAGAAGGCGGCCTACTACTCAGAGACGATTTGGCATCAGGAGATGGCAAATTAGAAATTAGGGGAGTCGTGTCTGAGAAAGTGGGAAGGAGAAATTTAACCCTATAGGCTTGACCCATTATAGCTTTGAAGGACAGGGTTGAAGCAGTATAAACCCCTTCTTGTCAAACCTATCAAATATCCTTTACCCTTCTCTCTGTATCACTGGGTATTGGGCCAGAAAATGATAAAAATCTCTGCTTATTCAAAGAGATGACAGTAGGCTTGGGTCTACAAGAAGGGTATCAAAAGAATTTGAATGACTTTGGTATCTTATATAGTTTTGGGGTGCAGGATGTTGAGTATTCTGGGAAAAACATGCAGAACTAAATGCATCTTCCAAAGCCCCAAAAACACATGGAATTCCAAGAGGTTTTGGAAAATCGGCACAAAGGAGGTCATAATACCCCTTCTGAGTTTCTGAAGTTTATTTTCCTTCTTATTGAAAAAGGTCTTTTATTTTAGATATTGTGTCTGAGAAAGAAATATTTCTTCTGATTCCACAGTCAAGGGGTTTTCCCTCTGATTCTGGATTGGGCAGGAGAGGAGAAATGGGATGAAAAGTTAATCCCTTCCTCTTTTGAGTCTGAAAGGAACTCCACCTCAGAAGAGGAGGGAGACATTCATCAAATAACATCTTTACATAAGATGGACGTAAAAGTGGTGAAATAGATTTTTTTTTTTTGGTGGGGGGGTGTTTTTTTTCCCCTTGAAATATGTAATTTAACTGCCAGATATCCAGACCTCCATATAGGAACCTGTTACCTTCTCTAATAACACCTGAGGAAGTGCCTCATTCATGACCCTTAGCGATGTCCCACAGCCCATGACTAGCGGGGTCAGGAACATCGGGATAATGGTTCAAGGACTCTCTAACAGTGATAGTACTTAGCAGCATCAGGATCGTCAGTTATTTTTTTTTTTGGTAGCCATTGAGGACTGTGCGAGGGCTTTCAGGTGTTTGTTCTCCAGAAATATGTTAATGCTGATAAGCTGACTGCAAAAAGATTTAAGGGTGATAGAAAGTCTAGTTTCACATGAATAGATGCTGTGTGCCTTCCACCCTCAAAAAAAGACTATGTTGGAATCACTGTATGAGATGTGCCTACCACACATCAAAAAGGAAAATGTAGGCCAGTTTTATTCAAAAATAAAAGGAAAGTCTCCTACGGGCTACTTATCAGCCCATAAAGCTAATATATGGGCCAAATGTCAAAACTGAAGTCTCAGTGTACGTGAACATCTGAAGATAAGCATCTGATTGAACTCTAACAGCAAGAAACATCTGAATTTTGACGCCTGTATGTTCCCTGATGTTTTTACTGGAAGCCTGAAAGACCAAGATCATGGTTAATTCTAATTTGTCACTTCTTAATGTCCAAATCAAATTCACATATAAATGTATACATTAGTACAGCTGTACAATTATATTTCATTACAAAGCTGAATCTGCATTGCCCAGTGTTTGAAAAATCAGTATGTCTAAAGTCCTTTTTCCTGCTGCTTTTCAATCTACCTTACTTATAAAAATAGTCACTTCACTAGAATGTACTTAAACAGAAATCCTTTCTACATCAGTGTAAGAATCTACCTGCCATGCTTAAGCCCAATGAACAATGGATGCAGTTTTTTGTTCGAGTACGGTAAGACACCAAGTCTGAGAGGAAAGGATATTTATTGTCTATGCATGACAAGGAACTGAACCTGGAAAATAGCAAGAATAAACTGGTTTTGAACTCAAGAACTGTGCACATATATGACAAACTGGTGGAGCTACATGACCTTTGACCTTGCATAAAGGTAATGTCCACACCCATGTAAGATCAGCAGTTTTCAGACAGTTATGAAGGAATACAATTGTGTTAAAGCAAAGTAATCCCAGGAAAGACTTGAATCTTACTTCTAGCTTACAGTGGGAACTTATGGTACTGACTCACAAGTGTTTAGTAAGAAAATGATTCTTCTTGAAAAATAAAGTTGACCTTGTCTTCCATTTCTAACATTCTGCTGCTAAAACAAGCCAGAAAGGCTGTGTAGGCCTAGACAAAAGTACTTATCCCTGTGGTAACAGCGAAAAGACCATTTCTTCAAGAAACCATCCATCTCCCATGAAGAACCATGAAAAAAGCTTCTCAATTGGAAGAACTAAAAAAACAAAAAATATGTGAAGAATCAGTCTAATGAGGAACTAAAGTATCCATGATGGTCAAAGTCACTCTACAAAAATAAATAAATAAAACAAACAAATGGCTACAATGTGCTTTTCTGAGTCCTGCCAGACCAAAGAAAGAGGTCAGTGACAATAAGTCTTAAATGGGCGAGGAAGATGATGCTTGGCCAGCAAACAGTTGCAAGGGGAGCAGGCTGAAGCATGACCACATTCCTGACAACGAAAACCTGAAAACCATGCAGGGGAAGAATGGCCAGAGATGCGGGAGCACCAGTTTAGTAATTAAAGTACTGGTTAGAAATACAGGCTGTAAAATATAAACAGTAGTCTACATCACAGCTTTCCAGCCTATGCAATACATCGTGATGTAGTTTGTTACAGTATGTAAAGAAATTGACACAAAAAAGTAACTTGCAAAGATTATGTAAAAAGTACAGTTGTGTACACTTACAATAAATGTAGATGTTCGAGTGTATTCACTGTTGCAGTCATCACACTTGGATTATCTGCCAGCAGGTAGCCCTCAGTCGGCCCGAATACCAGAGACTTAGTATTTCTGCATCAGTTGTTGTCGCTCCAGGACTGACGTCAGGTCGTCAGGGGTATACAAACAGGCAGCTGATGCCATTATGTCAGTTTTTCTTGCCCCAAATGTCAGCAGCCCCTCCCAAATAGGGAGCTAAGTTATGGTGGAAAACCACCACCAGTAAAAAGTAAATACCAATAGCCCTGTAAGTGGTGAGTAATAGACATAGAGAGAAGAGAGAGAGACAAGGGGGCTGGAGGGTGGGAAACCAGGACTGCAACAGTGAATACACTCGAACATCTACATTTCTGGTAAATGTACACAACTGTACTATGTTCTGCATGTTGCAGTCATCACACACGGGTTGATTTCCAAAG
Organism: Protopterus annectens; assembly: GCF_019279795.1. Lineage (NCBI taxonomy): Eukaryota > Metazoa > Chordata > Ceratodontiformes > Protopteridae > Protopterus > Protopterus annectens. The sequence goes on along the minus strand of NC_056732.1, from coordinate 5,917,050 downwards.
CTGAAGAAAGGGTGGAGACAGTCAAGAAGAGTTGGGGCTGGCTAGTATCCCCTGCAGGACTTTGGATTATTTTCTTGAAGAGGTTACTTTTTTGAAGGAGAGATTTATTGAAAGAGGTTATCCTATTTCATTGACTGATGTTTTGGCCTGGGAGATAACTACATATAGGAATGATAAATACCCTCCTTTATTAGGAATGATGGATATAGATGCAACAAAGGTGGATACTGACATTTACAACACCAATCAGACTAATTATATTCATACATATTCTAATAATTCAAGCTTAATAGAGGAAGTAATATTAAAATATTGGCTAGTTGTTACATTACACGAAGAACTAAGGGGTAATTCCTGATCACCCAAAATTTGTTAGACATAGGGACACTAATATGAAAGAAATATTTGAAAGAAAACAGATGACAAACACACCCTTTGATGGGCTAAAAAAGGGAACTTTCAAGTGTGGGATGTGTAAACAATGTAAAGCTATCATTAATAATGATACTGTATACATCCCATCAAGAAAATATTTATGTTAAACTAATGGTTATTTTAATTGTAATGCAAAGTATGTGGTTTATTTGGGTTCTTGTACAAAATGCCACAGTTTCTACGTAGGAAAAACGGAAAGGACACTTAGACGTAGAATCTATGAACACTTTTATGATGTATCTAAGAAAAAAGAATCCAATGCTTTTTATAAGCATTCACTGGTTTGTCCTAGTATGGAAATTAATTTCTTCGTTTTAGAGCAAATTATACCTGACAATAGGGGAGGTGGCTGGGAATCCAAATTAGAATTTAAAGAATTGTTATGGCAGCTAAAATTAAATGCTGGTAAATGGCCCGGGTTGAATGATAGTGTGAATTTGAGTAGTGTTTTGAAATTAAGAAGGGCCAAATTATAATTATAGTTACTATTTTAAAACTGTTTGCTATTTATTGTATTTTATTTGTATTTTATGAATGCATGGTTTTGAATTGTAACATACATATTCATCATTATTATATTTTATGTGATACATGTTTTAAGATGTACACATTTATGATGTAAAAGCATTATTCTATGGTTTTATACATTCAATATTTAAAGAAGATTATTATGTACATATTTTTAGTTTATTCATTAAATTTGGTTAATGATAAAGTGTAGTAATAGGTTGGTGCAACTTTAAGCACTCATTCTAACATTTTGATCTAATTAGTGTAAATGATCACATGATTCATGCATTTTTTATTTAAATAAGGTTTGAATTTTAATGGATTTATCTTGATAAAGCTCAGTAATTAGCTGAGCGAAAGCGCTTGATACATTTTGGTGTGGTGTTTTACAACAAATACATTTTTCAGACTTCAATTTTCAGTTTCCAGGCTGGTACTTCTCTCTCACCGTGGATTTACAACTTTTTGTTTTCACTGGTTTTTACATTTTTGCCTTTTGCTTTGCTGTTTCGGATCCATGGCCGAAGAGGGGGTACTGAGCGATTTTGAAAACACTCCACAGCTATTAAAAACAACAAATGGAGACAGACCAGTTACCCGTTCCAAATTCAACAAGGTTATAGACTTATTAACGCAGCTTACAAATTTGCTTAACATTATGAACTCTGAGTCCTCCTTAACTTTGCCGGGAAACCAGCAGCAGGGTCTGCAGCAAAGGAAACAACGTAATTCTGCTGAGCCGGCGTCCACAAGTGGATGTCACCAACTTGGACCTGTTCAGCAGCAGAGTACGAACAAACGGGAAAATAAGACATATTCAAATAAACAGCAACAGTCAAGTGATATGAACAGTCGGATTAAAGAATTTGATTTTAGCACATGGACCGGACAACAGTTCTGGTTCAAACAAGGTACTGTGAATACCAGAGACAATTTGGGCATTGACTGTGACTTTAATGCATTACAAGATAAACTGAATGCTCTTAAAATGAATCAGTTAGAGATTGATTATCTGAAAGAATGCGTGAAAGTAGAAAGAGTACCAAAGGGTTTAAAATGTTTCAAATTTCCCAACAATGTTCAAATGGGAACTGTCTATTACAAAAAATTGTGTGACATCTTTAACCGTGCAGGTATAGAAATGCTTGAGGTAATGATAGCGGAGTATGAAGCGAAGGCTGATACTTTGCTGAAAGATTTAAATGTCCTTAATAATTCTTTAACTAGTGATTCGAACTTTCTTTCCATTAAGAAAAGTTATGACAATTTATTTAAGGAAATAGACCAGTTTTGTGGTAAACTCCTGAATCGTAAGATACATAAATTGGAAAGAGACCTTAGGGAATATAGGGAAGGGGTTGCTTACCCACTTCCAACTAGAGCTAGATGGGTTAGTAATAATCCTATACAACACGGTAACGAGCAGAACAATGATGATTTAACCCCTTTCCTGGATCAGCCTAGGAGAAGTGAGAGGTTAGCAGAAAAAGAAAAAGAGAGAAAAAATTCACATCAGGATCTTACATTTCCCCCAGACAGGTCTGGGGGGAGGGGGATGAAATTTCAGCAGCGGAGGTGGAACAAATAGTTACTTTTATGGAATCTTAATTTTCTTTTGGTGTGGCTGAAGATTCTTCTATTAATACAAACTATACTATAGTTAAAAAGAATAATTTCTCTGTCTACAATTACACTGATATAGAAGTTAAGAATGAATATTTTGACTTGTTCACAAGAGGTCTGCATTATGTTCCAGCACGCTCCTTTAAATTAGAAACGGAATTAGTCGATCTTAAATTATTTTGTTACACATTTAAATTTGGCTTTTCATTTTAAAGGTCAACTTTGTCCTGATAACACACTTTCTAGAAAAAGCACTTTTAATCCCCCCACACATCCCTCCATAAAAGTGTTTGAGGAATTGGTTGAGAGGGACATAAGAGTGTTAGATAATAGAAAATCAGCTATGGTTACATCTAATTTAAGTCAGGAAGAAGTAAATTTGATAAAACTTCACAAGGAGGAAAAGTGTAGGGTGATGAAGCCAGATAAAGGGGGTGGTTTGGTTTTAATGTACACAACAGATTATGACACGTACATTCACTGCATGTTGCAGGATTCTGAACAGTATGATTTAATTTCAAAGAATGAGTTACACATAGCGAATGCTAAAATTAATTATTTATTAATGGACCATTTATTACAAGGAGCTATAAATGAGAAATTATACAATTATTTATTAGTTGCCAAACCAAGAACCCCGGTGATTTTCAGCATTCCGAAAACACACAAAGGGTTGAACCCTTTGAAATTTAGACCAATTGTTTCCGGTCAAGGAGGCATTACTGAACCCCTGGGGAAATATACAGACCACATGCTAAAGCAATTTGTTACATCCCTAAAGTATTTATGTAAAGACTCTTGGGACTTTTTAAGGGGGTATAAGCCCAGACCTTTATCACCCAGATCTACTTATGGTAACCATTGATATAGTACAGCTTTTTCCCAGTATACCCCATTCTGCGGGTTTAGAATGGTTTAATGAAGTGATAGTGAATGAAGCAAATTTAAATGCAAATGTTACTAATATATTGATGGAATTTATGGAAATGGTTCTAATGAATAATTTTATTTGCTTTAATGGAGAAATATACAGGCAAAAAACAGGAGTGGCAATGGGTGCCTCCTGTGCTTCTTTGTACGCTAATATTGTACTACATAAATGGGAGAAAAAGTACAGTTTTGTACCTACCATAAATGTAGATGTTCGAGGATTCCATTGCTGCAGTCCTTACTATTGGGTATAGTCCGCATCCAGTCGGCCCGAATACCAGAGTATAAGGCTGACGTCGGTCAGGGCGCATTAGACTGACGTCAGTACGTCAGGGTACTAATGCGCATGACCGGCGTCATATCCTCAGTCTTTTCTTGCCCCAGATGTCAGAAGACCCTAAAAAGACAAGGCCCAAAATACCTGCACCAAAACATGACCAATATATACAAAAATATAAGCAGGTAAATCACCTACACAACCACCCCTAAACACAGAGGGGAAGGAGGGAGGGTAAATTGGACTGCAGCAATGGAATCCTCGAACATCTACATTTATGGTAGGTACAAAACTGTACTATGTTCTTCGTCTTCCATTGCTGCAGTCCTTACTATTGGGTAGAATCCCAAAGCAGAGGTAAGGGAGGCTGGCAAATCATAAAGAAGCAGGAGCTGACAACATGCCTTGCAAAACAGCTGTGGCAAAACCAGCCCTAGACTTAGAATAGATAGGAAGGTGATAATGCTTAGAGAAAGTATGCACTGAACTCCAAGTAGCTGCTTCCAAAATATCCTTAGTTGCCACCCCCCGTAGGAATGCAGTTGAAGTGGCAGTAGCCCTAGTGGAATGAGGCCTAATCCCAGCTGGAACCTCCTTGCCATGATGGGAATAACAAAATGCAATGCAAAAGCCAATCCACCTAGAAATAGTTTGTTTTGACACAGGCTTGCCCTGCGAACTCAAAGCAAAAGAAACAAACAACTGCTGAGACTGCCTAAAATCCTTAGTCCTGCTTAAGTAATAACGCAATAGCCTGTGTACATCTAAAGTATGCAAAATCTTTTCCCCTTTATTTTGGGGGTCTGCATAAAAGGTAGGCAAATGAATAGTTTGGTTTAAAGCCACACTAGAAACCACCTTAGGCATAAAGGAAGGATTAGTACGTAATGATACCCTATCCTTATGGAAAATCAAAAAGGGCTCGACTGCCATAAGGGCCTGCAACTCAGACACCCTTCTTGCAGAAGTAATAGCCAACAAAAAAGCAGTCTTCCATGACAAATATTTCAATTCAGCAGTAGCCGCAGGCTCAAAAGGTTGTAGAGTAAGTTTTTCCAACACAAAATTGAGATCCCAAGCAGGAGTAGGAGCTCTACGTGGGGTCTTATATTCTTAGCCCCTCTAAGAAACTGCTTGAACAAAGGATGTGAAAACAATGGTGGGTCACAATCATAGTGAGCTGAGATTGCTGCAGCATGAATCTTGATGGAAGAGAAGGACAGACCCTTGTCCAGTAACTCAGTAAGATATTGAAGAGCCATACTCAAATTAGGCTCAGAAATCTCCAAATTCTTTGCTTTACTCCAAAATAAAAATCTCTTCCATTTTGCTGCGTACACTTTCCTTGTACTAGGTCTTCTAGCTTCCATAATCACATTTAAAACTTGTTGAGGAAGTTGAGACCTGCTGTGTTTCAACACAGAATATGCCAGGCTGTCAGATGAAGAGAGTGAAGCTTGACATTGAGCAGATGACCGTCCTGCTGGGATAACAGATGAGGAATCAAAGGTTAAGGCCATGGAGGCTTCTTTACCAGACTCCGTAGTAGAGGGTACCAGTGTTGCCGAGGCCAATCTGGAGCTATCAAAATCATCCTTGGCCTGTCCTGTCTGACCTGTAACAGTACCTTTGGAAGAAGAGGCAGAGGTGGAAAGGCATACAGATGAAGGTTTGTCCAACTGAAAGACAGAGCATCCACTTTCCAAGCTGTGTGATGAAACCCCTTTGTGCAAAACTGTGGCAGCTGGTGGTTTAGCGGAGAAGCGAACAGATCTATGTCTGGAGTTCCCCATGACACTGTCAATTTCTGAAATACATGAAGATCCAGTTTCCACTTGTGGGGATCCATGATTTGTCCGCTTAACACATCTGCTAAGGAGTGCTGTGCTCCTGGCAGAAACCTTGCCTGAAGAGTTAGGTGCAAGCGTAGCGCAGTCTCCCATAAAATCATTGCATGCCTGCATAGAGGATAAGAATGTGTTCCCCCTTGTTTGTTGAAGTACCACATGACAGTTGTGTTGTCTGTTAGAATCAACACCTGCCCTGGAAGAAGTAATTCCTTGAAAGCCAGCAATGCGAACCGGACTGCTAACATCTCCTTCATGTTGATATGTAGATGCTGTAGTCTGGCAGGCCACTTGTCTTGTACCCACTTTCCATGTAGATGAGCTCCCCAAGCAATGTCTGAGGCATCTGTCGGTAAAATCTGACTCGCCTCTGGCCGGGTCACAGAGAGTCCCTTGTTTAGGTGACATTCCTGAGCCCACCACAAAAATTCTCTTCGAAGGCAAGGTATTATTTGAATGACAGTGTCTAAATCCTGGCAGTGCTGTGTCCATACATTTTTGAGATACCATTGTAACTTCCTCATATGCAGTTTGGCATTGGGAAGCACCAGAATACAAGATGCCATGAACCCTAATGCTTGAAGGACTGTCTCTGCAGTCAGCACGGACTGATGAAATAGTTGATGGAAGTGAAGTGACAGACTCTTTTGTTTGTCCGGGGTTAAAAAGGCCATCTGGGCTGCTGTATTCAGTCTCACACCCAGAAAGCACATGTCTTGAGAGGGTACTAGACTGGACTTTATTTCGTTCACAGAATACCCTAGGCATCTTAGCACTGCTAGAAGATATTCCAGATGCTGTAGAAGGTCTTCCTTTTCTTGAGCCAGAATCAGGCAGTCGTCTAAATAAGGATAGATTTGAAGTCCTTGTAGCCTGAAGTAAGCTATCACTGGAGCCAGAACCTTTGTGAATACTCTGGGAGCAGTAGATAAGCCAAAGGGCAATGCAGAGAACTGATAATGAGAATCTCCAGCTTGAAACCGCAGATACTTCCTGTAACTTAGCCTGATATGCACATGAAGGTAAGCTTCCTTGAGATCTAAAGTTACCATCCAGTGATCTTTGCCCAGCAGGGGTAAAAGCTGTTGTAACGTCAACATCTTGAACTTGGGAATGTCCAGATAAGTGTTGAGGAGAGATAAATTCAAAAGCAGTCTCCACGTGTTCCCCTTCTCTGGTACTAGGAACACGCGAGAATAAAATCCTAGGCCCCTTTCTGATGCAGGGACTGGTTGAATGATGTCCAACACCCATCTGACTTGAGTAATTAAATCCCAATTTTCTTTGAAAAGAGACAGTTGTCCTTCCAAAGGAGCTGCCAGACGAGAATCTACTGGCAGTTGAAAAGGCGGGTCATTGGGTCTGTTTACGAAAGGACTGACCCCTGCCCTCACCAGAAGTCTGAGCAGGTGAACTCCCTGTTCTAGGCCTAAAAGAACCTTGAGCCCTGCCCCTACCACGTCTAGACCTACCCCTAGACTGGGAATCATAAGCAGGATATGTCCACCCCTTAGCAGGCCAATTTCTACTAAACTTTGGTGGCTGTACCTGCAAAAAATCTTTAACAGTTTGCATAGACTTAGCTTTGTCCTCCATTTTCTTTAAAACTGCTTCCACAGGTGAACCAAACAACACATCAGACTGTAAAGGAGCATCCAAAATCCTTGTCTTAACATGCTCAGCCAAATTTTGATCCCTCAACCAGGCATGCCTGCGAAGAACAGAACTAGTGGCAGCCACCCTCGAGGAGGCCTGCACAGCATCAAAACCACATTGCAAAGAATGCTTGCCCACTTGTTCAGACACATAAACTAAATCCAGCAAGTCTTTACAATCAATACCTTCCGCCAAAGCATCCACCTTAGATTTCAATTGTGAAAGGAGATAATTCTGATATTTCAGCATGTGAAACTGACAATTCAACGCTCTCATGGCTAGAGTGGAAGAAGTATACACTTTCTTACCCCACCTATCTAACGCCCTTGCCTCTTTGTCAGTGGGAACAGGATTTTTAACCACAGAGGCCTTAACACCTTTAGGCCCTTGAGAAACAGTTTCTGGGTCCGCCCTAGGACTCTTAAACAAATACTTATGAGCTTCGGGCACCCTATAGTACCTATCAGGTTTAACAGGAGCAGGAGGCAAAGAATCAGGGTTCAGGGAAGCCTCTGCAAAAACATCTTCCACCACATGCAACACAGGAGGTATAGCTAAGGGCCTATGCTGGGGTAAAAACAAGAATTCCCTAAGCCTCTTCCTGGAATCAGAGTAATCCTGGCCTTCCCATTTAAAGTGCTCCCTCATGGAATGCAGAGTCTCTGAAAATGAAAAATCCTCAGGAGGAGAAGCCGAAGGAGTGGCATCATCCACATCAGAATCAGAATAATGAGGATACTCCTGCAAATCTTCCGCAGAAGATTCAGAAGCCCCTGAACCCTGTTCAAAACTGTCAAACTCTGGTTCCACTCTAGGCCTCTTATCAGGAGGGCCCATAGAACCTCTAAGCATAGTAATCAAATCTTCTGCCATTTTAAGCACATGTTTCTTAGGTACAGAACCCGAAAGGCTAGGAGAAGCCCCTACTGAAGCTGAAGTTGGCCTACCTCTAAAAGAAGTTTTGGCAACAGAAGGAGAGGCTCTAACTACTTTGGGAAGAGAGGGAAGAATAGTTACCTGAGAAGCCCCCTCAGCCTGGCCTGCCTCCTGAGAGGGTACATCCTGTAACAGTAAAGTGTCTGCCTGAGACTCTATAGAAACTCCCGGCAAAACCTGTGGCTCCACTGAGCCATCTAAAGAACTGACGTCCGGGACTGCCGGTTCATCAACCCTAGGCTTCGCTGTTTTGTCCTTGCGCTTCTTGGATGAAGCGGGCGTCGGAGCATCCGACGGCATTTTATAATTGCAACGCTTCCCAAACACTAATCTGGCACAGTCTAACCTCCTCTTAATAGTGCATTTGTTAAACTTAGCACAAGAGCGGCAACCAACAACGTCGTGCTCAGGCCCTAAACAAGGTATACACAATGTATGGTAATCCCTATGAGGAATTTGTTTCCCACAAGAAATACAGTTATTCACTTTTTCTGACATCCGGTTAAATACTGAGGCAAGAAAAAACCAAAATGTTCCCCAACGGGGTACTTAGCCAACTCTGATTCGGTCTGAAACTCCGGTTTCGGAAATATTTCAGAACGCCAACCTGCACTCGCAAAACTGCTTCTGCATCGGATCTCGCGGCAAAAAAGACTGAGGATATGACGCCGGTCATGCGCATTAGTACCCTGACGTACTGACGTCAGTCTAATGCGCCCTGACCGACGTCAGCCTTATACTCTGGTATTCGGGCCGACTGGATGCGGACTATACCCAATAGTAAGGACTGCAGCAATGGAAGACGAAGAACATCCTTTATTTTTAACACAGATTGGGCAAAATATATCAAGCACTATGTCCAATATCTGGATGACATTTGTCTTTTGTGGTGTGGAACATTAAATGTTTTTCATGACTTTATTCATTACATTAATTCAACTACATCTTTTCTAGCCTTTACACACACAGTTAGTGAAAACACTTTGAATTATTTGGATGTAACCCTTGTTAAAGATGTGAACAATAGCACTTTTGCCTCCAATATTTATAGAAAGCCCACATATTCAAATTCCTTTCTGCACTTTGAAAGTAGTCATCCTTTTTACCAAAATAAAGGAATTGTTAAAGGGCAATTCATACGTGCATATAGAATGTCCAGTACTTTGGATTATTTTCTTGAAGAGGTCACTTTTTTGAAGGAGAGATTTATTGAAAGAGGTTATCCTATTTCATTGACTGATGTTTTGGCCTGGGAGATAACTACATATAGGAATGATAAATACACTCCTTTATTAGGAATGATGGATATAGATGCAAGAAAGGTGGATACTGATATTTACAACACCAATCAGACTAATTATATTCATACATATTCTAATAATTCAAGCTTAATAGAGGAAGTAATATTAAAATATTGGCCAGTTGTTACATTACACGAAGAACTAAGAGGGGTAATTCCTGATCACCCAAAATTTGTTAGACATAGGGACACTAATATGAAAGAAATATTTGAAAGAAAACAGATGACAAACACACCCTTTGATGGGCTAAAAAAGGGAACTTTCAAGTGTGGGATGTGTAAACAATGTAAAGCTATCATTAATAATGATACTGTATGCATCCCATCAAGAAAATATTTTTGTCAAACTAATGGTTATTTTAATTGTAATGCAAAGTATGTGGTTTATTTGGGTTCTTGTACAAAATGCCACAGTTTCTACGTAGGAAAAACGGAAAGGACACTTAGACGTAGAATCTATGAACACTTTTATGATGTATCTAAGAAAAAAGAATCCAATGCTTTTTATAAGCATTCACTGGTTTGTCCTAGTATGGAAATTAAGTTCTTCGTTTTAGAGCAAATTATACCTGACAATAGGGGAGGTGACTGGGAATCCAAATTAGAATTTAAAGAATTGTTATGGCAGCTAAAATTAAATGCTGGTAAATGGCCCGGGTTGAATGATAGTGTGAATTTGAGTAGTGTTTTGAAATTAAGAAGGGCCAAATTATAATTATAATTACTATTTTGAAGCTGTTTGCTATTTATTGTATTTTGTTAGTATTTTATGAATGCATGGTTTTGAATTGTAACATACATATTCATCATTATTATTTTTTTATGTGATACATGTTTTAAGCTGTACACATTTATGATGTAAAAGCATTATTCTATGGTTTTATACATTCAATATTTAAAGAAGATTATTATGTACATATTTTTAGTTTATTCATTAAGTTTAGTTAATGATAAAGTGTAGTAATAGGTCAGTGCAACTTTAAGCACTCATTCTAACATTTTGATCTAATTAGTTTAATTGATCACATGATTCATGCATTTTTTATTTAAATAAGGTTTGAATTTTAATGGATTTATCTTGATAAAGCTCAGTATTAGCGGAGCAAAAGCGCTTGATACATTTTGGTGTGGTGTTTTACAACAAATAAATTTTTCAGACTTCAATTTTCAGTTTCCAGGCTGGTACTTCACTCTCACCATGGATTTACAACTTTTTGTTTTTACTGTTTTTTACATTTTTGTCTTTTGCTTCATATGCAGTCTAGCATATGGAATTAGTAGAATGCAAGAGGCCATGAACCCTTGGGCCTGCAGGATTTTCCTTCTGGATATCTGGGTTCTGGTGGTCATTAAAGTGAAGTAGCATGACCGATAGGCGCTTGTTTTTCTGGAGTAATGAATGCCATCTGGGATGCTGTGTCCAAGCTTGCTCCCAGGAATAAAATCTTTTGACTAGGGACTAGTTTTGATTTTGTTTCATTGATAGTGTACCCCAGAGAGATTAGAAGGTTCTTTACAAATAAGTGCTGCAACAGCTTTTCCAGACTGTCTGCCTGAATCAGGCAATCGTCCAAGTATGGGTAAATTTGAATCTTTCTCTGTCTGCAATAGGCAATGGCTGGAGCCAGGCATTTTGTGAATACTCTGGGAGCAGTGGATAAGCCAAAGGGAAGTGCAGAAAACTGATAATGCATAGAGCCTGCCCTGAAATGTAGGAATTTCCTGCATGAGTCCCTGATAGGGATGTGCAGATAGGCTTCTTTTAGGTCTAGGGTGACTAACCAGGCATCTTTGGACAGCATAGGAAGAAGCTGCTGAAGGGTGAGCATTTTGAATGTTGGTACCACCAGGAAGGTGTTTAGAATGGAAAGATCTAGGATTGGGCGCCAAGTGCCCTCTTTTCTGGGTACCAGGAAAAGTCTGGAATAAAACGCTTGATCTATCTGTTCTGCAGGAACAGGCTGAATTGCTCTTATGGAGAGCAGGGACTGAACTTGGTTTTGTGCCTCTGCTCACTGGTTTAGAGGAAGGTCTGGAACCCTATTGGGGTTGGCAGTGAGGGGAAGTAAAATCTGTACCCCTTGGATACAATGTTGAGGACCCACTGGTCTTTGGTGATGGAGGTCCAGTTTTTTTGCATGATGGGCAAGTTTTCCTCCTAGGGGCACGAACAGTTGGGCAGAGGTGAGGAGTGGAGTTAAGAAATCATTGTGAATTCTTTCTGTAAGGGGGTGGCTTAGCACTCCCTGCTTTAGAAGTGGAGGCACTCTATTGCTTAGATCTCTGCATACTCTAAGGCTGTAATCTGGGGGGGGTCTGTTTCCCCTGGGTCTAGTTTTAGATGGCCTTGAGGGGGCTGGAAAGGACCAATGTTTTGAAGGGCAATGCCTACTGAACCTAAGAGGCTGCACTTGCAAAAAATCTTTGTCTGCATAGATTTAGCTTTTTCTTCATCTTTTTTAGAACCTCTTCTGCTTTGGTGCCAAACAGATTATCCTTGTTCAAAGGAGCATCTAGTAATTTTGATTTGACATGGTCTGTTCCTTAATCCAAGCATGCCTTCTGAGTACAGAACCAGTGACTGCTGCCCTGTAAGATGCTTCTAGGGCATTAAAGCCACATTGCAAAGTATGCTTGCTGACTTGGCTTGCAGAATGCCTAAGCTCTTGTAATTCTTTACTTTCTGCACAATCTGTAAAGGTAGATAATTTTTGCTTAATAAGTTCCATAATATGTTGCTGGTATTTCAGCATGTGAAACTGGCAATTCAGTGCCCTAATGGCGAGAGTTGCAGAGGTGTATACTTTCTTACACCATCTGTCTAAAGCTTGGGAATCCCTGTCCGAAGGGGTGGAATTCTTAGCTGTAGTTGCTTTTATACCTTTAGGCCCCTGGGAAATGACCTCTGGGTCAGCAGTAGGATTTCTGAAAAGAAATTTGTGAGAGTCAGAGAATCTGTAGTACCTGTCAGGTTTCCTTGGAGCAGGGGGTAAAGTATCAGGAGTTGGACTGGATTCCATAACGACATCATCCACAAAATCCAGAACTGGAGGGATTGCTAAAGGTCTATATTGTGGTAAATGTAAAAATTCTCTGGGTCTCTTTTTGGACTGTGGATAGTCTTGGCAATCCCAGTGAAAATGCTCTCTTAAAGTATGTAGAGTTTCCCCAAAAGAAAAATCCTCTGGAGGTGAAGCAGAGGGAATGGATTCCTCTGCATCTGAATCCTCATGAACAGATAAAGGCATGTCTTCATAATCTGAAACCTCAGAGTCGCCGGACTCTTCTCTTAACAGGGGAAGGCCGGCTTCCCCTAATTAGCATAATCACGTCTTCTGCCACTTTAAGCAGTTGATGTTGTGGCAAGGAAGCAGGTGCCTTGAGTTTGGGTCATCAGTTTTTTAGGCATAGCTCGTACTCTTGGCCTTAGAAACTCAGTAGTTTTAGACAGAACTGAAGACGTGAAAGAAGAAATCGGTTTGTGTCGAATATCGGTAGTGCGAAGAACCTTCCTTGGAAGCCAGTGCCTGCACAGTGGCTCCAGACCCATCCAAGGTAGAGACATCCGTAGTTTCTGTAGTCACAGAAGAGTCTCGTGGCATACCGGACTCCGAACGGGTCTCGGTAGTGGCCTGCAAATCCATTGAAGCAAGCATCAGGGGCTGCAAATGCACCTCACTGAGTACTTGTGAACTGGTGACTAGCTTAACGGAAGTGCCATTGGCAGTTTTGGACCTGTGTGGTCTGTCTCTGTCTTTATCCTTCTGTATTTTCGGAAGATCGGTAGTCGGGTGGCTTACCAAAGCCATTTTGGAATACGGAGATCGGGAGCAAAAGTATTTAGTGACAATAAGGGCCTGATAACAAATAGTTCAGGCATTGAACAAAGCACAAAACCAACAGTGCGGTATGTCGTGGTCTGGGCCTAAACAGGGGATGCAGTAAGAATGGGAATCTCAGTGTGGTATTTGCTTTCCACAGGTGAGACAATTAACTTTTTCTGACATCGGTTAGAGCAAGAAAAAAGAATCCCCAATGGGGTACTTAGCTTTAGAAGACTTCAGGATGATTCAGTTCGGAAACAAAAACTCAGGTAGCGGCCGACCGGCACTCATGCGAACTGCTTCTCCTTTGGCCTCCTCAGCAAGAAAGACTGATGTAATGGTGCCGGCTGACTGTTTTTATACCCCTGATGACCTGATGTCAGTCCTGGAGTGACAGCAACCAATGCAGAAATACTAAGTCTCTGGTAATCAGACTGACTGAGGGTAACCTGCAGGCAGATAACCCAAGTGTGATGACTGCAACAGTGAAACACAAAGAACTTCAGTGCCTTCTGTGCAGAATAGCTTCAGAATATGAAGATCTAATGAGTGTGAGCTAAGATGGAGATGGTCCTAATGGGGGGGGGTCACAAAAATCATCTATTGCAACAAGAAACAATGAAAGAATAATTTAACAACATACTTGATTACTTAATTTTACCTTGAGAACTATTTAACAGATGCTAATTAATTTGGCCAAAGCTAAGAAAATATAGATCAGAATGACTGTGATGTAAAGACATGATACAGGTTTGAAAAACTTCTGCAGTAAAAGGCAAGAAAAACTGCAAGAATGGTAGAAAGGAATGGGGTTTAAAATTAGTATAATGACTGATGACATGGCTAAAGGTTTTTATTAAAAACCTTATAAAATACAAAATTAAGGGGGATAAGTGAGATACAACGGTTACAGATGTAAAATACCAGATGTGTCCACACATTGAAAAGACATATAACTTCAACTGGCAGGGAAAAGGATTTATTAGATTTTATCATTTTTTTATGTGTGGCCAAGATGATAAAAGTCAGGGAACAAACATAAAAGTTGTAAAGTGAGCCCAATGCCTTGACACTACCATCTCATATAGAAGTGAAGACTTTGCTGTACAGTCCCAGTCAAGGGACAGGTCTCACTACTTACAGAATCCGCCACCCTACCCTTGTCCTCTGTGACTTTGACAAAACTCACCAAGGGACTTGAGCAAAAGTCTGTACTTGAACAAAAGTACATTGGGGTCATGTCTCTGTAGCTAACTCAGACACAGGCAGCCTTGCAATAAATACAGTTGAACAATATTCCTTTGTGGGCTGTGAACAGAGGCATTTCACAACATGCTGATATTTACACATATAAACCAGTGGTAACTTTCCTAACCTACAGCAACAATATACAGTTAAACACTGTAGGCTAAAGTCTGCTGACCTCAAAATTTTGGAAAATAAAACAGATTTAGCTATACAAGTTGTCATCTTTTAATATTCTGTTATTTGCATCAGTGATATGCCTGCTTTTTTCTGTTACTTACGGCAAATTAGTGTTTAAATTATACTACTGAAATTAAGTTTAAATTTTAGTTTAGCTGTAATTAAGTCTCATGTTTTACTATATATTATATTTTAGTTCTTCCTGTAATTGGAGCTTTTCACCTTGGGCCTCCGCTAAGAAGGGCTGTCATTGTCTAACCGGTCATTCCCAGTCAACAGAACTCAAATAAAAGTCAAAGAAGCAAACTACTTGGGTGCTCAACGTCCTTCATTTTGGAAGAAAAATACACTGTTATATATGTACATTCTAGTTCTGACAGAGGGCAGTTGTTGAGTTAAGTACTTCCTAATGACATTAAGTAATGGGGAGAGTGCTTTTAGTGGCCTGGTAACAGAGAATGAGCCAAGCAAATTAGTAATTATTTTACTAGTACAACTGGCAAACCCTTAAAGATTGTGAATATTCAGTCATTTGTTAAACATGCAATAGAAAAGTGAGACTGATGCAGACTTTCCAAAAAACAAGACACAAAATTCTACTATTAAGGCTCAGCTCGCTACACTGAATTAAATTCTTCTCACATTAACTGATAAAATATTTAAACAAACATAAGTTATAACATTTTGGTCTCTCACCAAAAATATTTATCAAATGCATTCTAATCAATTACTCAACATTGTAATAGCAAATATCTAGGGTGGTCACGGTGGTACAGCGGTTAGCATTGCTGCCTCACAGCAAGAGGTTCTCCGGTTTGATCCTCGGCTGGGGTGCCTTCTGTGCAGAGTCTGCATGTCCTCCCCATGGTCGCGTGGGTTTCCTCTGGGTGCTCTGGTTTCATCCCAAAGACATGCTTTAGGTGGACTGGACACACTAAATTGGCCCTAGGCGTGAGTGCATGTGTGTGTACCTTCTGGCCCTAGGCGTGCGTGCATGTGTGTGTGCCTTCTGTGGAAGGTTGAGTGCTGGGCTGGCAACTTGACACCGTAAAACTCCACTGCCAATCATGAGCAGACAGGTGATCTGCTGTGGTGACCCCTAACCGAGAAAAGAAGAAGTAATAGCAAATATCTGTGACAAAATATGCATCTAGAGGAGTAACTAAATAATACTGCATTGTTTGAGTGGTACTATGACCTGTCATTCTTAGAAACATTACTGTGAAAAAGAGTAGCAAGAAGTACTAAAAAAAGATACTGCTAACAGTGACTACAAACAATATGACAAGCAGGAGCAATTCTTCCTCATCACTGACTTTCAGACAAACGGAAATCACCATATGCAGCATTATGAGTATAAAATCAAGAAATTACTGAGACAAAACCAGGTCATAAAATTCTGCAAAATGTCTTTGGTGTTCTTAGCAGTTGTTCCTGTGGACTATTTTCAAATGTCATTATGTACCAGCACTGAGAATGCAGCTTAATTTGTCTTATTTATCTTAATAAAGGTATTGGGTTGGGAGGATGGCCTAATGGTTAAGGTGTTTGCCTTACAAATATAAGGTGCAGGGTTTGAGTCTCACAATGAATAATTGGCTAGGCTTACATAGGCTCGCAAGGGCAGCTAGCCTAGTATGAACCTATGATCTATGATCTTATTAAGACTCTCATTCGTACTATGAGCAACTTAATACAAATAAGAGTTCTAAACAGACTGATTTATGGAGAAGTAATTGACGCAGCCTAGCCAATATTTACCTTTAGTTTCCTGATGTTTTCAGAGCTACAGGTAAATGAGGTGCTGATATCCAGTAGTAAGTCACTTAAAAGTAATAGTCACCAAAACATGGAATCCATCCCGCTGGAAAGGGAAAATACACTGGGCAATCAACTACACAGCACACACAGAAAGTCATATAAAGATCCACATGACAAATTAAACACCTAGAGATGTGTTTTCAAATTTTTGGACATCTCACAAGTCTTTTGTCTTAAAAGCAATACTCTGCAGTTTTTAATTATTTCAGTTGTATGGAAGAAATATTTTTATTTTGCATTTTTTACTGGGGTACTGCACTGATCACAACTGACCATCTGCAGATACTACCTCTGTGAAATAACTCAAATAAGAAAAAAGTGGAACAGTCAGTAAGCTGTACATATCAAAACCAGAACAGAAAGTAACAATATACAACAAAAAAAACTGTACAGTTATTAATAGACATAGTAACAGTTATGAGAGAAATGTACATTTTACATGTTTACATTTCAGGTTTACATCATGGTGGAAATGCTGTAGGACAATGTGACTCAAGGCAGGGGGAAAGGGGGGGGTATTCGTTGAGACAGATTAAGGCTCGAGGTTGACAGGCACTTGTGTGTTGCAGCCTGCTGTGTAACACGGGCAGATTGATTTGGTATGGAACAATTTTTAAGTGCGGCTCTGAAACTGGATATGATGGATTGTAGTCCCTTTAATTTTGTGTGTGTGTGTGTGGGGGGGGGGGGCTTATTGCTGGAATAAGGATGGAGAAAATCTAGTTGGTGCAGTGTTGCCTGGTTTGTAGGGGATGTGGGGTGGTTGGTTATAACGCTGTTATTAGCCTAAGTGTGTTATGCCTAAGAAATGAAAATTTTTGAAATAGCACCACTGCTCTTCAACAATAATAATAATAATACTTGTAAAAATTATATAAAGCGAGCAGGATATACTACCAGCCACTGCTCTACAACTAACAAGTTGGGATTTACCCACAAATGGCATGGTTTACTCATCTTAAGCAGTTAAATTTCACTGAGAGTGGTCAGTTGTAACACCACCAAGGTTGGGCACTGAATACAGAGAATTATGATCAGGTCAGTGATCATAACCAACTTATTATTAGTCTGAGACATGGATGCCAACCAACTTATTATTAGTCTGAGACATGGATGCCAACCAACTTATTATTAGTCTGAGACATGGATGCCAACCAACTTATTATTAGTCTGAGACATGGATGCCAAGCCTTGTGAAGTGAATGTTGGCATCCACACAGAGAACATATGAGGTTATCATCGGTGCAACCCAGTCATAAATCTTTGTAGTGCATGAAGCTTCAATTGTTCCATGTACGACCAGCTACAAAAAAAAATGCACAGCAGCACAGTGTGCTATAGGCTTTTAAAGTCTTTGTCAGCACAAAATGTTTCACCGATTTCTCATTTTGTTTTACTCTGATGTCTAAAAAAAAGAAGTCATGTACTTACCATAACGTTCCATCTGAGTTGTCCATTTTCATTCTTCAACTACTGGGTTCAGATCAGATTGTCGGAGCTGTCTTGGCTGTTACTACAGCTTGTGGCCACCAAAAAGTTCTCGAGCTCCTCCCTATCCATAATGTACCAACCCCTAACATACCTTAGATCGTTTTCTGTCTTACACAAAATAGAAAGAACTACCATAAATATTTTAACAGAATAAGCCATATCTGGAGCTCAATATAAAGGACAGTGATGTCCTTATAATCTCTCATTCTGACAGACGTCCATTTTAGTCAAAAGTGGAGTCGGAATATCCGACGACATTATGTAGTTAAATTTTTTGCCAAAAAAGTGCTGGGCGTACTCCGCCCGATGCTTAATGGTGCGTTTGTTGAATGTAGCACAAAAACGACAGGCTGAGACGTCGTGGTCTGGGCCTAAGCAAGGAATGCAGAGGGAATGAAAATCCTTATGCGGTATTTGCTTCCCACATGAAATACAATTATTAACTTTATCTGACATCGGTCTGAGGCTAGAAAAGTTTCCCCAACGGGGTACTTAGCTTTCAAGAAGACTTCGGTTGCAGATATTCCTAATCTCAGGAGCTGGCCGACCGGCACATGCGAACTGCTTCTGCTTCGGGCACCGCGCGGCAAGAAAGACTTAAGAAAATGGCGTTGGCTGGTTCTTTTATACCCCTGTCGCACTGACGTCAGGGAAGAAGCGACGATAACCGACGTCGGACCTAGACTTTGGAATTCGGCCGACCGAGGACCCGCCTGACGGCAGGAAAACCCATCTGTTATGACTGCAGCTGTATGCACGATGAACATCAGGTTGGGGGTTGGTGGGAGGGGAGTTAAGGAAGAATGAAAATGAGCAACACGGATAGAACGTTATGGTAAGTACATCATTTCTTAATTTGATGTTGTCAATTTTCATTTGCTCCTCAACTATTGGGACAGAGTCTCCAGCTACCTAAAATTCCAGGTGGACTCTAAGGAAGGATATTCCTGAGCACAGTAGAGCCACGAGATCCAGTTTGCAATGAGTAATAAAGGTATGAGGATTGGCCCAAGTTGCAGCTGCACATACATTGTCCACGGAAGGCCTAGAGAGAAACACTGAAGAAGTTGCCATGGACCTAGTTGAATGGCCTCTTAAATGCTAAAAATGCTACACAGTCCATCAGCCATCTGGCTAATGTCACTTTTGCAACTGATTTGCCTAAATTAGAATCTGCAAAGGACACAAATAATTGATCTCCTTTCCTAATTTCTTTTGTTCTATAAAGATAAAAATATAATTGTCTGTGAACATCTAACAAATGCAACATATATTCACCTTTGAAAATTTTGGAAAGAAAATTGGCAAAATGATGGACTGATTGATACTGCATTCTAGCACCACCTTAGGAAGGAAAAAAGCATTGGTACGTAATGTGACCCTCTCCTTATGAAAAATCAAGTAAGTAGGTTTAGAGGACAGTGCTTGGAATTCTGAAATTCTTCTAGCAGAGGTAATGGCCACTAGAAAAATTGTTTTCTAGGTTAGGAATTTAAGATCACATTTAGCCACTGGTTCAAAGGGAGAATGAATTAAAGCCTGCAGCACCAAAGTTAAATCCCAAGGTGGAGTCGGATGTTTTTATGGAGGTCTCAGTAGAAGAGCACCTCTCAAAAAGGCAGAGTAACTCAGGAGGTAGATTGGCCAGCTCCAAAGGCTTCCAGGAATACTGACTCCTCTGGGAAAGGGTTACCAGAGGACCTACCTCCTCTCTGCTTAACAATCCCAAGAATGTCTCTGAATGAGATGTCTTCAGCAGGTGATCTTGAGGACCCTTCTTCATCGAAGTCAGTATCCTCAGTGATTGACTTCTGAGGGGAGTTCAAGTTCCTCCTCTATTGCACTTTCTTTTCCTAAGAACGATCTCGGTGAGATGCTCCAGTGAAGTGTAGGAAGAGATTGTAATGCCTTGCTGGGTAGCTTGGAGACTTTGAACTGGTTATCCATGTGACGTAGAATGATGAGGCTCAAGGCACAGGGACATCTGGGACCCAGATGGAAGTTCCAAGGGGCTAGGATCCATCCATCCTGCTGGAGAAGAAAAGACTCTCTTCACTACCTCAAAGGAAGATTGCTCTGGACAGAAGGAAGACAACAGAGCTGAGAAGCCAAGCTTCTGGCCCATTGGTTCCCTCTACCCTAAAAACAACCTACCAGAGGAGGAAGTCAAAGCTGAGCTGCTCAATGGCAAGGCTCCACAGGGACAGAGATGGCTCTGAAAGCTTCAGAGTTGACTCCAATGCCTCTGACCCGACATGGGTGCTTCGGCTCAGACAGTCATCTGGCTCCAAAAATGTTGAAGCCGGTGCACTCAAGAGAACTTCGGATCTGAACCTGAAAAATTAACTATCAAAGTGCAGCTTACTGTGATGGATCCGAAGTCTTCTTAAGACACTAAGGTCTTACTGGCTGGATTCTGCTGAAATCAAAGTCTAGTTATAATTGCATTCACAGTCTGTTGCTCACAGAAACTTGCAGAATATACACTGATGCAGCACCAAACTTCATCACTTTTAAAAGCAGTAATTAATAAATAACTTTTTTATAACAAACCACACGTGCTACTGTTGCAGCTTTAGTTACACTGTACTACTTTACTTCTCGATCAGCATAGAAGATAACTTTCCTGTACAAAATACTTCTCCTAACAATTAATTTCATTTGCTATAGTCTCTTTATAGTGGTTTTACATCCTGTTTTTATCCTTGGTGTTCTGTTTTGGTCTTTGCATGAAAATATCTGTTTGCTGGTGTTTGCAGACAAATGTTTTCATCCTGTAGAGAAATAATACTGATATTGTCTTTTCTTTGTGGGAAACACATACAACTGCTGACTTGTAAAGCATACCCATTCAAACTTTCTTGCTTAACAGTGTCACATGATAGAAACACATACAGATTGTTTTCCTGTTGTCCATTCTTTAAGGAAAAGGTTAGCTTTCTTACTGACAATGTGAAATGCATACATCCTGTTTTTTATTTTTGCTAAGTCTGGAAGAGGTCAGCTTTCTTGGTGACAGTGTGAAATGCATACTGATTCTGTAGGAAAGCATGTCCATTAAGCAAATTCCTTATTTTTCAAGCTACAGTCATTTAGTATGGATGCTAATCACATATTGCTAAACTCTATTTCTACATTTAAGCAAGTTTTATTTTATACCTTATTTATTTTGTATATTTGTAACAGAATTACTTTCAACCTTAATACATTGTTGAGAATACTCTTACAGAACCAGATGGATCCAGCAGGTTCAGATCCAGGAGCTCCAAAACAGTCAGTCAATCAGAGAAGGAGCTGCCACAGGTAGTGTGGTAGAGGGACAGGTTTCCTGACCCATAGGGGTAGGAACTGGGAGAACACCCATCTGTATCTGTGCCGAGAAGAACCTCCTCATCATTCTGTCCACATCTTCTTTGGTCAGACTGTTGGAAGAATGAGATGAAGTGAGGGAAGGTCACCTACAGCATCATCTTTCTAAAAAGGGAGAAGGTACTCTTGATGGTACTGTATCCAAGGTAGAGAAATAGCCCTAGGCAACATTCTAGGATCCAAATAGATAGGATCCATAGAGTTTAGTTGGATCCCATTTAGGATGGATCACTGCAGACTTTGGATCAGACTTGTGCTTCTTTTTGGGCAGCTCTGACAAAGATGATGAAAGTGAAGTCTTCAGAAACTTGGGAGAAGGCTTCTTTGATTTCTTTGTGGGGAATTGAGCCACAGATATAGTGTCACCTAAGGAATAAGGAATTAAACCTTTCAAAATGAATTTGTTCTTCTTGTCTGCAAAGTACAGTTTTGTACCTACCATAAATGTAGATGTCCGATAGGTATGCATCTGCAGTCCTAACATATGGGTTGTCCTGCCTCAGGCAGCCCTTCGGTCGGCCGGATTCCAAAGTCTGGGTCTGGCCTCGGCTGATGTCGCACTTCACCCGACATCA
This sequence comes from Protopterus annectens, assembly GCF_019279795.1. Lineage (NCBI taxonomy): Eukaryota > Metazoa > Chordata > Ceratodontiformes > Protopteridae > Protopterus > Protopterus annectens. The sequence continues at coordinate 5,895,031 of NC_056732.1, read as the reverse complement.
TAGCTGCTGTGTACTGGGTATAAAGGCATCAGCTGACGCCATTTTCCTCAGTGTTTCTTGCCCCAGATGCCAGGTGCCCTCTAGGAAGGCTAAATTTGGATAAATGCAAATAATGCCAAACAGTAGAGAGCAAACCATATAAGAATATATATACATATATACAAACAAATACACCATAACAGATTCCCCCAGCTAGCTAAATGAGGGGTAAATACCCTAGGAATACCACAGAGGGGAAGGAGGGTGGGTAATCCTGACTGCAGATGCATACCTATCGGACATCTACATTTATGGTAGGTACAAAACTGTACTATGTCCTTCAAGGATGCATCTGCAGTCCTAACATATGGGTAGAATACTATAGCCAAACTGGGGGAGGAGGTACTAAGATAAAGATGGTGTAGTTAAGATCCCTTGCAAAACAGCAGTTGCAAAACCTGCTCGGGATCTGGAGTATAAAGGAAGATTATAATGCTTGGCAAATGTATGCACGGAGCCCCAAGTAGCAGCTTCTAAAATGTCTTTGGTAGCCACTCCTCATAGGAAAGCTGTAGTGGTGGCTGTAGCTCTTGTGGAGTGAGGCCTGATATTTTCTGGAGTTGTCTTTCCATGAAAAGAGTAGCAAAATCTAATGCAATTTCCTATCCATTTTGAGATTGTCTGTTTTGAAATTGCTTTTCCTTGCATTCCTGTTGCATATGCTACCAGAAGCTGGTCAGTTTTTCTGTTGGTCTTAGTTCTGTCCAGATAGTAGCGTAATTGTCTGTGTACATCCAAGGTATGTAGTAGTCTTTCCCCCCTGTTCTGTGGGTTGGGGAAGAATGTAGGTAAATGAATTGCTTGGTTCAATGATACTCTGGAGACCACTTTTGGCATAAAAGTAGGGTTAGTTCTAAGAGACACTCTATCCTGATGGAAGATAAGGAAGGGCTGTACTGCCATTAATGCCTGTAACTCAGATACCCTTCTTGCTGAAGTGATTGCAAGCAGGAAAGCAGTTTTCCAAGATAAGAACTGTAAGTCTGCTGTTGCTGCTGGTTCAAAAGGGGGAAGTGTTAACTTTTCCAGCACAAAGTTAAGATCCCATGTAGGCAAAGGTGGTTTCCTTGGAGGCTTTACATTTTTGATTCCTCTCAGGAACTGTCTGAGTAGAGGATGAGAGAAGACTGGTGGATCCATGTTGTATTCTGCTGAAATTGCTGATGCATGAATCTTAATGGAGGAGTAGGACAGGCCATTGTGGAACAGTTCTGCTAAGTACTCCAGGATGTTTGCTATGTTTGCCAATGATACATTTTCCCCTTTTGATGCACTCCAAATGAGGTATCTTTTCCATTTGGCTGAATAAATCTTCCTTGTGGAGGGTCTGCGAGCCTCCAGGATAATGTCCTTGACCCTCTGAGATAAATCTGGGTTATTTTGTTTTATGCAATATTCCAAGCAGCTAGCTGTAGTGTTTTCAAGTTTGGATGTAGGATCTTGTAGTTGTTCTGTGTTAGAAGTAAAGGACATAGAGGTAGAGGCCATGCGTATGTCTGAGACATGCTTCTCAGTAGCGGGTATCAATGCTGCCTCGGCCAGTCTGGAGCTATCAGGATTATCCTTGGCTGATCCTCTTTGATCTTCAGTAGGACTTTGTACATCAAAGGAAGAGGTGGGAATGCATATGCTGTCAGGTTTTTCCAGCTGAAGGAAAGGGAGTCCACCCTCCAAGCAAGTGGGTGGTATGCTCTTGTGCAGAATTTCTTCAATTGGTGGTTGTGTGGGGAGGCAAACAGGTCTATCTCTGGTAGCCCCCATTTCTTTGTTATGGTTTTGAAGATATCTGTATGCAGCATCCATTCGTGAGCATCCGTGGTAGTTCTGCTTAAGGTGTCTGCTAGTGAATTTTCTTTTCCTGGTACAAATCTGGCCTGGAGTTGAATGTTGAGGGTCAGGGCCACATTCCACAGGTCCATTGCCATCCGGCATAGAGGATATGAGTGTGTACCTCCCTGTTTGTTGATGTACCACATGACTGTGGTGTTGTCCGTCCTTATCAGCAGGTGTCCTTGTTGAAGAAATGGTCTAAATGCCTGGATTGCATGTTTTACTGCCAGCATCTCCTTTTGATTTATGTGTAGATTCAGCTGGTCTTGTGTCCATAGGCCTTGTATACACTTGTCCACCATGTGCGCCCCCCAGCCTAGGTCTGAGGCGTCCGTGGTGATGGTCTGGCTTGGATGAGGTTTGTGGAAAGGCAATCCTCTGTTCAACTGACAGGCCTGAGCCCACCACAGAAATTCTTGCTTCAGGCATGGAATTATTGGAATCTGGGCTTCTAGACTGTGCTTGTGTTGAGACCATACATTCCTTAGGTACCATTGCAACTTTCTCATATGCAGTCTGGCATGCGGAATCAATATTATGCAGGATGCCATGTAACCCAGGGCTTGCAGGATTTTCCATGCAGTAAGCTGAGTCTGTGTTGTTAATGCCATGAAATAGACTGGTAGTTGCTTTTGTTTTTCTTCTGTGAGAAAGGCCATCTGAGTTGATGTGTCCAGTTCTGCACCCAAGAATGTTATCCTTTGGGATGGTAGCAGTCTTGACTTTTGCATGTTGACTGTGTATCCCAAGGCTTGCAGCAGTTGTATAACCTTTTCCAAATCTTTTGTTAATTTTGTTTTGTTGTCCGCTTGTATTAGGCAGTCGTCCAGGTATGGATAAATTTGAATTCCCTGAAGCCTGCAATGAGCAATTACTAATGCCAGGCATTTCGTGAATACTCTGGGCGCAGTAGATAAGCCAAAGGGCAATGCTGAGAATTGATAATGCTCTGATCCTGCAAGAAATCTGAGGTGTCTTCTGCAATCTGGTCGTATAGGGACGTGCAGGTATGCCTCCTTGAGATCTAGAGTCACCAGCCAAGACTCCTTGCCCAGCATGGGAAGAAGTTGCTGTAGGGTCAGCATTTTGAATTTTGGAACAATGAGGTATGTGTTCAGAGCGGACAGGTCGAGAATAGGCCTCCATTGATTTTCTTTTCTTGGTACCAGGAAAAGTCTGGAGTAAAATCCTTGTCCTTGTTCCATAGGCGGTACCTTTTCTATAGCTCTCATCCTTAGTAGGTTGTTGATTTGCCTTAGAGCGTTTGTTGTTTGGCTTGGTGGTAGGTTTGGCATTCCTCTCTTTTTTGGTAGAGTGTGGAAGTGAAACCTGTAGCCTTTGTCTATTGTTTGTAAAGTCCATTTGTCTCCTGTAATGTAATGCCAGTTTACGGAAAATAAGGCTAGTTTTCCGCCCAAGGGCGCTTCCAGTTGTTCCCTGGTAGGTGGAATCAGAGCCAAGTCATTGTGTCTGTCCTGTGGAAGTGTTGGTGGCTGAATCTGTGGCAGTACTTCTCTGGTTGTTAGGCTGCCACTGACATCCCCTGTAGGCACCCCTGGATTGACCTCTGCCTCTTGGGCGTCTATTTCTGCCTCTCTGTGCTCTGGAGGTGTCTGGAAAGGACCAATTCTTCGAAGGCCAATTTCTGCTAAACCTCAGAAGTTGGATCTGTAAGAAATCCTTGACTGTTTGGACAGATTTTGCTTTTTCTTCTACCTTCTTTAGAACCTGCTGTGCAGGGGAGCCAAACAAACTTTGTTTCTCCATAGGAGCATCTAGGAGTTTTGACTTAACATGGTCTGGTAAGGATTGTTCTTTTAACCAAGCATGCCTTCTAATCACTGTTCCAGTCATAGCTGATCTAAAGGAAGCCTCCAGTGCATCATAGCCACATTTTAAGAAATGGTTACTGACCTGCTGAGAGTTATGTACCAAATCCTGAAGGGACTTATGGTCTATAGGTTCAGGAGAGGACAGTTTTTTATTTAGCTGGTCTAACAAAAAGTCCTGGTACTGAATCATGTGAAATTGACAGTTTAAGGCCCTGGCCGAAAGAGTAGCAGAAGTATAAACCTTTTTACCCCATCTCTCTAATGCTCTAGATTCCCTTTCAGATGGGAGAGGGTTTTTGGCAGAGGCATCTGCTACAGCTTTGGGGCCCTGTGAAATGGTTTCAGGATCTGCAACAGGAGCCTTATACAAATGGTAGTGTGTGTCTGGGACCCTGTAATATCTGTCAGGCTTGGCAGGGGCCGGAGGGAGAGAATCAGGGGCAGTACAGGCATCATTATATGCATCATCAACAACTGTTAGTACTGGAGTAATGGCTAAAGGCCTATGCTGTGGTAAATGTAAAAAAGTCCTAAGCCTTTTCCTTGAATCTGAAAAATCCTGGCCATGCCATTGAAAATGTTCCCTCATAGCATGTAAGGTTTTCCCAAAGGAAAATTCTTCAGGAGGAGAAGCAGAAGGAATGGAGTCTTCTGCATCAGAATCCTCATAAGGAGAATATGGGCCTTCCTGAGGGTCTGAAATTTCTGAGTCATCCGAGGAATAGTCTGTAGAAACAGGTTCCGGGGGTTCAGTTCTAGGTCTCTTATCTGGAGGAGGTTGAGAGGCCCTGTCTGGGTGAGGTTGGGATCCCCTGATCAAAGAAATGAGATCCTCAGCCAGGCTGAGCATTTGGGAACTAGAGGTAGGCCTGTGAGAGGGAGTTTTAGCAGGTAAGGCCTTAGAAGATTTAGCTGCTTTAGCCCTGGAAAAAGCCTTGATAGACATAGATGCAGGGGGTCTAGCAGCTCCACGTGCAGGGGTAGATATGTCTAAAGGAATAGTATCTGATAAATCCTGGGTGCCTGCTTCAGCAGGGGTAATTTCAGTAGCAGATTCAGCCATGCTCTGTGAGGCCTCGGCTATCGGAGGTATGCTTTCGGCCGAAGGAAGAACCGAGGGCTTAGTTTCAGCCGAAACCGAGACACTCGCGGTTGGCCTAACCGTGGTTTCAGCCGAAACCGCAGACCGCGAGTGTCGGTCCTTTTCCTTACGCTTTTTAGCTAATTGTGTAGTCGGAGTCTCCGACGGCATTTTGTATGCAAAAGTGGGACCAAAAAACTCCTCTGCAAACTCCGACCGACGTCTAAGTGTCCGTCGGTTGAAGGAAGCACAGGCTAGACAAGCTGATACGTCGTGGTCTGGGCCTAAACAAGGAAGGCAGTAAGAGTGGAAATCCTTATGAGGTATTTGTTTCCCACAAGTTAAACAATTATTTACTTTGTCTGACATCGGCTGAGGCAAGAAAGAGTCCCCAACGGGTACTTAGCTTTTAGAAGTCTTCGGTAGTAGAAATCTCTGGATCTGACCGACCGGCACTTGCGAACAGCTTCTGCTTCGGCACCACGGCAAGAAAGACTGAGGAAAATGGCGTCGGCTGATGCCTTTATACCCAATACACAGCAGCTATGACGTCGGGTGAAGTGCGACATCAGCCGAGGCCAGACCCAGACTTTGGAATCCGGCCGACCGAAGGGCTGCCTGAGGCAGGACAACCCATATGTTAGGACTGCAGATGCATCCTTGAAGGACATCTGCTTGTGGATTAAAATTTTTACAAATGGAGCAAATCAATTTGGAAGTGGTCCAGGCCCAAAAGTATATGCATAAGGTATGAACGTCAGACAAGAGCAATTTGTGCCCACACTTCTGACATTTTTTGAAAACTGAAGGTCCTTTATCAGCCATACTGTAGGAATAAGGAAAAAACTAACAAGAAAGGAAAGATTTTTTTTTTACTCTATCTATATAGGACAAAAGAAAAAGGGATACCAGCTATGGTATTGAGAAATACACAAAAGTGTAACAAGATAAAGATATTACAAAAAGGAGTTCAAAAGATACCAACTATAGTAAATAAGAGATTCACAAAGAATACTGGGAAGGGAGAAAAACTAACACTAGGTATAAAAAGGAAAAATAAGTAGAAACAATTACTGTATCGAAGAAGTAGCGCGAGAGCTCAGGCTGACCACGCCTATTTGTGAAAGCAGCAAATGAGATCCGAGGTATGTTAATGGTTGCTGCATTATGGATAGGGAGGAGCTCAAGAGCTTTTTAGTGACCAGAAGTTACAATACCAGCCGAGTCGGATCGGATCCAAACCCAATATTTAAGGAATGAATGGAAACTGACAACAGATCAATCTTTTTGCAGTGAAAATCCACCACTGAAAAGATTCACTTTACCCTGTCAGATCTGTAAGTAGTCTTAGAAAAGTACAGTTTTGTACCTACCATAAATGTAGATGTCCGATAGGTATGCATCTGCAGTCATAACATCTGGGTTGTCCTGCCTCAGGCAGCCCTTCGGTCGGCAGGATTCCAAAGTCTGGGTCTGGCCTCGGCTGATGTCGCACTTCACCCGACGTCATAGCTCCTGGGGTATAAAGGCATCAGCCGACGCCATTTTCCTCAGTGTTTCTTGCCCCAGATGCCAGGTGCCCTCTAGGAAGGCTAAATTTGGATAAAAGTAGAAAATTCCAAACAGTAGAAATCAAAAAGTATATATACATATAAACAAATACACCATAATAGATTCCCCCAGCTAGCTAAGAAAAGGGGTAAGTACCCTAGAAATACCACAGAGGGGAAGGAGGGTGGGTAATCCTGACTGCAGATGCATACCTATCGGACATCTACATTTATGGTAGGTACAAAACTGTACTATGTCCTTCAAGGATGCATCTGCAGTCATAACATCTGGGTAGAATACCATAGCCAAACTGGGGGAGGAGGCACTAAGATAATGATGGTGTAGTTAAGATCCCTTGGTAAAACTGCAGTTGCAAAACCTGCTCGGGATCTGGAGTATAAAGGAAGATTGTAATGCTTGGCAAATGTATGCACGGAGCTCCAAGTAGCAGCTTCTAAAATGTCTTTGGTAGCCACTCCTCGTAGGAAAGCTGTAGTGGTGGCTGTAGCTCTTGTGGAGTGATATTTTCAGGAGTTGTCTTTCCATGAAAAGAGTAGCAGAATCGAATGCAATTTCCTATCCATTTTGAAATTGTCTGTTTGGAAATTGCTTTTCCTTGCACTCCTGTTGCATATGCTACCAGAAGCTGGTCAGTTTTTCTGCTGGTCTTAGTTCTGTCCAGATAGTAGCGCAGTTGTCTGTGTACATCCAAGGTGTGCAGTAGTTTCCCCCCCCTGTTCTGTGGGTTAGGGAAGAACGTAGGTAAATGAATAGCTTGGTTCAAGGATACCCTGGATACCACCTTTGGCATGAAAGTAGGACTGGTTCTCAGAGACACTCTATCCTGGTGAAAGATAAGGAAAGGCTGCACTGCCATTAATGCCTGTAACTCGGATACCCTTCTTGCTGAAGTGATTGCTAGAAGGAAGGCAGTTTTCCAAGATAAGAACTGTAAGTCTGCTGATGCTGCTGGTTCAAAAGGGGGAAGTGTTAATTTTTCCAGCACAAAATTGAGATCCCATGCAGGCAGAGGTGGTTTCCTTGGAGGTTTTACATCTTTGATCCCTCTTAGAAATTGTCTGAGGAGAGGGTGAGAGAAGATAGGAGGGTCCATGTTGTACTCTGCTGAAATTGCTGAAGCATGAATCTTAATGGAAGAATAGGACAGGCCATTGTGGAACAGTTCTGCTAAGTATTCTAGGATGTGTGCTAGGTTTGCCAGTGTGACATTTGTTCCCTTTGATGCACTCCAAATGAGGAATCTCTTCCATTTGGCTGAGTATGTTTTCCTTGTGGAGGGTCTGCGAGCCTCCAGGATAATGTCCTTGACCCTCTGAGATAAAACAGGATGGTTTTGTTTTATGCAATTTTCCAGGCAGTTAGCTGCAGCGTTTTCAAGTTTGGATGCAGGGTCTTGTAGTTGTTCTGTGTTAGAAGTAAAGGCCATAGAGGTAGAGGCCATGAGTTCGTCCGAGACATGCTTCTCAGTAGCGGGTACCAATGCTGCCTTGGCCAGTCTGGAGCTATCAGAATTACCTTTGGCTGTTCCTCCTTGATCTTCAGTAGAACTTTGTACATCAATGGGAGAGGTGGAAAGGCATAAACTGTCAGGGCCTTCCAGCTGAAAGAAAGGGAGTCCACCCTCCAGGCTTGAGGGTGGAATTCTCTTGAGCAGAATTTCTTCAGTTGGTGGTTGAGTGGGGAGACGAACAGGTCTATCTCTGGCATTCCCCATTTCTTTGTTATGGTTTTGAAGATGTCTGGATGCAGCATCCATTCGTGAGCATCCGTGGTAGTTCTGCTTAAGCTGTCTGCTAGTGAATTCTCTTTTCCTGGTACGAATCTGGCCTGCAGTTGAATGTTGAGATTCAGGCCTAGGTTCCACAGGTCCATTGCCATCCGACGTAGAGGGTAGGAATGCGTGCCTCCCTGTTTGTTGATGTACCACATGACTGTGGTATTGTCCGTCCTTATCAGCAGGTGTCCTTGCTGGAGGAATGATTTGAATGCCTCGATTGCATGCTTCACTGCCAGCATCTCCTTTAGATTTATGTGTAGATTCAGCTGGTCTTGGGACCATAGGCCTTGAATACACTTGTCTTCCATGTGTGCCCCCCAGCCTAGGTCTGAGGCGTCCGTGGTGATGGTCTGCCTTGGTTGTGGTTTGTGGAAAGGCAACCCTCTGTTGGTCTGGCAGGCCTGAGCCCACCACAGGAATTCTTTTTTCAGGCATGGAATGATTGGTATCATGGTTTCTAGACTGTGTCTGTGTTGAGACCATACATTCCTTAGGTACCATTGTAATTTTCTCATATGCAGCCTGGCGTGTGGGATCAAGATTATGCAGGATGCCATGTAACCCAGGGCCTGCAGGACTTTCCTTGCAGTAAGCTGAGTTTGTCTTGTCAATGCCATGAAGTAGACTGGTAGTTGCTTTTGTTTTTCTTCTGTGAGAAAAGCCATCTGTGTTATTGTGTCCAGTTCTGCACCCAAAAATGTTATCCTTTGGGATGGCACTAGTCTTGACTTCTGTAAGCTGACTGTGTATCCCAAGGCTTGCAGCAGTTGTATGACATAGGCCAAATCCTTTATTATTTTTGTCTTGTTGTCCACTTGTATTAGGCAGTCGTCCAGGTATGGGTAGATTTGAATTCCCTGAAGCCTGCAATGTGCAATTACTGATGCCAGGCATTTCGTGAATACTCTGGGCGCAGTAGATAAGCCAAAGGGCAATGCTGAGAATTGATAATGCTCTGATCCTGCAAGAAATCTGAGGTGTCTTCTGCAATCTGGTCATATAGGGACTTGCAGGTATGCCTCCTTGAGATCTAGAGTCACCAGCCAGGACTCCTTGCCCAACATGGGAAGAAGTTGCTGTAGGGTCAGCATCTTGAATTTTGGTACAATGAGATATGTGTTCAGTGCGGACAAGTCGAGAATAGGCCTCCATTGAGTTTCTTTTCTTGGTACAAGGAATAGTCTGGAGTAAAATCCTTGGCCTTGTTCCATTGATGGTACTTTTCCTATTGCTCTCATCCTTAGTAAGTTGATGATTTGTTTTAGAGCCTCTGACGTCTGGCTTGGTGGAAAGTTTGGCATTCCTCTCTTTTTTGATAAAGTGTGGAAGTGAAACCTGTAGCCTTTGTCTATTGTTTGCAAAGTCCATTTGTCTCCTGTAATGCAATGCCAGTTTTTTGAAAATAAAGATAGCTTTCCGCCCAAGGGTGCTTCCAGTTGTTCCCTGGTAGGCGGAATCAGAGCCAAGTCATTGTGTCTGTCCTGTGGAAGTGGTTGCAGTCGCAGCTGTGGCGGTACTCCTCTGGTTGGTAGGTTGCCACTGACGACCCCTGTAGGCACCCCTTGATTGACCTCTGCCTCTTGGGAGTCTATTTCTGCCTCTCTGTGCTCTGGAGGTGTCTGAAAAGGACCAATTCTTTGAAGGCCAATTTCTGCTAAACCTCGGAGGTTGGACCTGCAGAAAATCCTTGACTGTTTGCACAGATTTTGCTTTTTCTTCCATTTTCTTTAGAACCTCCTGTGCAGGGGAGCCAAATAAACTTTGTTTCTCCATAGGGGCATCTAGGAGTTTAGACTTAACATGGTCTGGCAAGGATTGCTCTTTTAGCCAGGCATGCCTTCGAATCACTGCTCCAGTCATAGCTGATCTAAATGAAGCCTCCAGTGCATCATAGCCACATTTTAAGAAATGATTACTGACCTGCTGAGAGTTGTATACCAAATCCTGAAGGGACTTACGGTCTAAAGGTTCTGGAGAGGAAAGCTTTTTATTCAGCTGATCTAACAAAAATTCCTGGTACTGTATCATGTGAAATTTGACAGTTTAAAGCCCTGGCAGAAAGAGAAGCAGATGTATAAACCTTTTTACCCCATCTCTCTAATGCTCTTGATTCTCTTTCAGAGGGTAGGGGGTTTTTGGCAGAGGCAGCTGCAACACCCTTAGGGCCCTGAGAAATGGTTTCTGGGTCTGCAGCATGGGCCTTATACAAGTGGAAGTGAGTATCCGGGACCCTGTAATATCTGTCAGGTTTTGCAGGGGCCGGGGGAAGAGAATCAGGGGCAGAACTGGCATCATTGTATACATCAACAACTGATAGTACAGGTGGTATGGCTAAAGGCCTATGCTGTGGTAAGTGTAAAAAAGTCCTTAGCCTTTTCCTAGAATCAGAAAAATCCTGACCCTGCCATTGGAAGTGTTCCCTCATTGAGTGTAGAGTTTCCCCAAATTAAAATTCTTCTGGGGGCGAGGCAGAAGGAATGGAGTCTTCTGCATCCGAATCCTCATAAGGTGAGTATGGTCCTTCCTAATGGTCTGATAAATCTGATCCATCCGAGGAATAGTCAGAGGAGAGAGGTTCAGGGGGTTCAGTCCTAGGCCTTTTTTCAGGAGGGGGTTGTGAGGCCCTGTCTGGGTGAGGTTGGGATCCCCTGATCAAAGAAATAAGGTCCTCAGCAAGGCTGAGAATCTGAGAACTTGAGGAAGGTCTGAGAGAGGGAGCTTTTGTAGGTAAGGCCTTGGAAAGTTTAGCTGCTTTAGCCCTGGAGAAGGCCTTAATAGACATAGAAGCAGGGGGTCTAGCTGTCCCACGTGCAGGAGTAGACATGTCCAATGGAATGGTGTCGGACAAATCTTGTGTGCCTTCTTCGGTGGGAATTTCTGTTGCCGACTCAGCCGGGGCCTCTGAGGCCTCGGTTGTTGGAGGCATGCTTTCCGCCGAAGGAAGAACCGAGGACTCGGTTTCAGCCGAAACCAAGACACTTGCGGTAGGCCTAACCGTGGTTTCAGCCAAAACCGCGGGCTGTGAGTGTCGGTCCTTTTCCTTGCGTTTTTTGGCTAAATGTGTAGTCGGAGTCTCCGACGGCATTTTATATGCAAAAGCGGGACCAAAAAACTCTTCAGCAAACTCCGACCGACGTCTAAGTGTCCGTCGGTTGAAGGAAGCACAGGCTAAACAAGCTGATACGTCGTGGTCTGGGCCTAAGCAAGGAAGGCAGTAAGAGTGGAAATCCTTATGAGGTATTTGTTTCCCACAAGTTAAACAATTATTTACTTTGTCTGACATCGGCTGAGGCAAGAAAGAGTCCCCAACGGGTACTTAGCTTTTTTAGAAGTCTTCGGTAGCTGAAATCTCTGGATCTGACCGACCGGCACTTGCGAACAGCTTCTGCTTCGGGCACCGCGCGGCAAGAAAGACTGAGGAAAATGGCGTCGGCTGATGCCTTTATACCCCAGGAGCTATGACGTCGGGTGAAGTACGACATCAGCCGAGGCCAGACCCAGACTTTGGAATCCGGCCGACCGAAGGGCTGCCTAAGGCAGGACAACCCAGATGTTATGACTGCAGATGCATCCTTGAAGGACATCATGTGCATACTCACAAACCATGATGGATTCACAGGGGTGACACGGTAACGTGGTCACATTTAACTATGATGACCTACTTCTTCCTTTACCTGATTCTCATTTAAAAGCTTAACACGAGTGATCTAGGTATCCAAGTACAGGAACCTAAGCAATTGTTTTAAAAAAAAAAAAAAAAAAGAATAGCATACGCAGGACAATGTTTTAAATTCTGATAGCTTTATTAAACATTGCAAATACTTAATAAACATACTGTCCTTCTACTGACCTCTTGTCACTACAGGTCACTAAAGATTACAAGTTGAAAAAGAAAAGCTATTAAAAACATTTTACAGTCGCAGTTATCAGTGGCACAAAACACAGCTTTGCAATACACTGCATATGCTTCTGCACATGAAAGAACAAGGACAGGTAATTTTTGCTGACTTTTATCACTACAAATGGTCTCTAAAGATATACAAGTGCCAGCATACAATGAAGTTAGTAAAAAAAATTAATTCCCTGTACCCTTGTACATGACTCACAACCAAAACCAGACTTGAACAACAGGATTTAACTGTTCCTTAAGATATTCACAGACGCTATACCACCTTATAAAAAACGATGGCTGTGGGTAAAGTACGTTTCACCAATAGTCAATTGGTCATTACAGCATAATCTAGTGAATAGGAAAGTAGTTAAACAACCACTGTAGATCTTACAAAGCAAGGATTATTATTAAGCCGCCATGCTTAGGTAACACCTTTACTTTCTTGTTTCCATCCTTTCTTGGTACTGTTTCCTCTGAGGGTAATACCAAATGTATCGCAATATGGCAGCATCCACCTACCACATTGTGATGATTTGTTACATCATCAGACAGCATTTATATTTTGTGGGTTCTGTTTTTGGGCTACATTATTGACTGGCATGTTATCATGCATTTTAAGCCACTGTGCTGAAACATTTTTTTAATTTCAAGGGTTAATTTACATATTTTCTATAAGGCCTTAAATATAGGCTTTTAATTATTATTCTTCTTCTATACACATTTATCGTCAGTGCCTTTCTGGTAGGATACTCTCTGCACTTGCTTGGGGACATCTTTTTTGCAATACCTAGTCAGTCAGTCCACATCTACAACAATAAGGCTACTTCAGCACCTAGTCAAATGTGCCAATGCCCAGTATATATTTTTTTATTTTAAACACTTGGGTCCAGTAAAAAATAATAACAAGCCTGACTAGTAGATTGCAAGTAACAAACTTATTTTCCATATGGTTATCTTATTCATCTTCATGCTGTGGCATTACACAAGGCACGGGTAAAAGCCAAATAACTGATAGGCTATCATGCTTACTGTGATATTCTACAACAAATCTATGGGACTTGATAACATCCCAAAACGCATCCTACATGGGCTCCAACAAGAACTAGCACCACCATTGGGTACTCTTTTCACTCATAGTCCAAGCACCGGCTTCATCCCAGCTGAATGGAAAATGGCCACCGTTATTCCCTTGCACAAAGGTGGTGCTTCCACTGACCCCGGGAGCTACAGACCTATTAGCCTGACTAACCTTATCTGCAAGGCCATGAAGCGAATCATCATGGACCTTATCAACAAAGATATAGATAATCTCTAAACACTTGACCCTACTCAGTTTGGATTTATCAAAGGGAGATCATGCCTGTTAAACCTGGTGGACTTTGAGACACTCACCAAGGTCCTGGATGAAGGGAAATCTGTGCATACAGTGCATACAGCCTACCTGGACTTGGCATTTGATACTATCCCCCACACAAGCATCACTGACAAACTCACTCAGCTAGGTATCAACCCTTATATCGTTAGATGGGTCACTAACTGGCTCACTGATAGAACATATAGTCAAAATAGGGGAATTCACCTCCATCAGCAAACCTGTAACCAGTGGTGTTCCACAAGGATCAGTCCTGGGACCTCTACTGTTTGGAATCTACTTCTCCAAAGTACAAGCAAAAACTAAAGGTCTGTGGCTGACAAAGTTTGCTGATGACCGAAACTAGGAGCGATCATAGAATGTCCAAATGATGTCAATATCCTACAAGACGGTATTACACAAACAAATGATTGGTGCTAAAGCCATGGCCTTAAACTCAATGCAAACAAATGTATTATCAACCTTTTCAGTAAGAGCGATGTTCCTGATAACCACCACATCAATAGCAACACCCTAAGAATGCACACAGGTTGACGGCAATCTTACCTTTAATCACCATGTCTCCACAGTGGTAAAAAAGGCATTCTATGTTGCTCATCTCAAGTAAGGGCATTGATTCCAGAAAAAAAGAAGTTCTAACCTCCCTGTACTCTTCCCTCATCAGGCCAATAATTGAGTACAACTCCCCTTTTGGCATGTACCTTTTCCAGCACCTGCAGGAACTGGAGAAACCACAAAGGTTCCTCACAAGGAAAATTCAAGGTCTTCAGCATCTGTCTTATGTGGATCATCTGAAATCACTGTCGCTTTATTCCATTTCATACAGACTACTCAGAGGCGAGCTCTGCCTTGCATATAAGGCAATCCCTGACCCTGCCTTAATGGAAATGCTGCATATCAATAAGTCAAATGGTACAGGAGTTACTCACTGTACAGACCTTAACCTGGTATGTGACATTAATAGAACCTGCTGGAGGGACAGATTTGTCTCTCAGAGGTTACCACACCTTTGAAGCAGACTCCCACTTCATGTCAAACAGAGCACCTCATTGGCCCTCTTCAAACACAATCTGGACGATTGGATGGTAAATTCATCCCAGGTGTTCCACCTGTGTCCCTCTTGGACATGGGCATTATGTGCTGATTGTGGAGATAAGGGTAGAACTTGACTAGGCTTGTAAGGGCCCTAGTACCATTAGCTTAGTAACTTCCTAAGATCCTATGAACCATAAGGAAGTCTCTGCAGGATGCTTTCTGATTAATGAGAGCAACCTTTTTAATTTCTCCAAAAGTTTAAAGAAAGGATGAATCAAATATCTCTGACTGTATACATGAAGACAAATCTTTCCAGAAAGTAAAAAAAACAAAAAAAAGGCTGCTCTGAGGTTCAACTTGAATGTTTTGAGTGATCACCATATTGTAGCACGACAAGCACATGTTGAAACTTTTAACAGTAGAACATTAGTGAATCTGTATGCTTTAAGGATACAAATCCACCATAATGGACAGCTAACGATGTTAGTGGAAACACTTGCACTTTTGCTGCATCCTGCATAAAAAAATACATGAATGTGCACATGTGGCTTAAACCACTGAAGCAAGTTAAATTTTCTCATTGTGGAAATAAATTACTTTTATGTGTTATCAATACAGAGAAAAACACCTTAATTAATACACATTAATATTTTCTGAAGGCAGTTCAAAATATCAGCAATACACGCCATCACAGTTCTACACAGTTTATTTATTTATTTATTTTACATTTGTTGACCGGGCTAGTCTAACTAGATACATGTCCACTTTCAGTAGAGGCCCGGGGGAGAAAAGCTCCAGGACACACACAAAATACAATATAGAAGGAAACAACTGTAAAGATGCAGACCAAAAATGAAAAACTAAACTCTTAGAAACAAAAAGGCGAGTAACACTGTGAGCGGAGTCAAAAAGACAAAAATATAATTACAAACCACGTTTAATGTAAGCGCTTTCGGTAAGATCAATGTCCCACCTTCATCAGGTCTGATGAAGGTGGGACATTGATCTTATTGAAAGCGCTTACATTAAACGCGGTTTGTGATTATATTTTTGTCTTTTTGACTCCGCTCACAGTGTTACTCGCCTTTTTGTTTCCAACAGTAAAGATGCATACAAAATACAATATAGAAAGTAGTAGTAGTTAGAAAAAATACATTTTAGTTAGAACCAAAAAATATTTTTTTTTTCAAAAAATAGCAAATAGTTAAACATTGTTAGAGAAATACTAACTACCATACTCCAACTGTGCATAGCAAGAACAGTAAACAGCAAAGATATGGTCATTTACTGCACTGTTATAACTTGTTGATACTTGTTAACCTCTGCTATCTCTGAAAAAACAAAAAAAGTCTTGCTTTTTTCCCACTTTTCTGAGATTTAAAAAAGTTCAGTTACAAGCTTGCTGTTCTTGAACTGTTTGTAAGTTTCTGTGAGGCCATTTTTTTGCTTGGGCTAAAGGAAAGTCTCTCTGTTGATCAGTGGCAGTGAAAAACATTGAGCAGCCTGCCTGCCCCTCTGTGAGTGGTTACTGACTTGAAACTGTAGTTTTATTGGCCATTTTGGGTCAATTCCAAAACTCCTTCATCTTCCTCTCTTAAAACCTGGTTGCCTCATGGTTTTGGCGTCTTTTCAGGCTTGTTGGCTGTTGGTGAAGCACCCACCAAGAGGAGAAAATGCTGAGAGAAGAAAGGTGCCACTTTTGAGACTAAGTATTTTTCCTCTGTTTATTTGCTAAGTTTTTTTGCATAGCCACCTATTTTGAGCATTTTCTCACTTGTTAAATTTGATTTCTGCATTAGTAACTGTATTTAGAGCACAACCTAGAGCTGTTTACTGAATTTCCTGTTTGCACTTATTTTTAAAATTGTTTTTTTCTCAAAACTTGCATTTTATCTGTCTTTGGCCTAGCACTCTTGTGTGGGGTCATTTACTGCACTGTTATAACTTGTTGATACTTGTTAACCCCTGCTATCTCTGAAAAAACAAAAAAATCTTGCTTTTTTCCCACTTTTCTGAGATTTAAAAAA
Organism: Protopterus annectens; assembly: GCF_019279795.1. Classification (NCBI taxonomy): domain Eukaryota; kingdom Metazoa; phylum Chordata; order Ceratodontiformes; family Protopteridae; genus Protopterus; species Protopterus annectens. Next base: position 5,878,574 of record NC_056732.1, on the reverse strand, counting down.
GTTCAGTTACAGGCTTGCTGTTCTTGAACTGTTTGTAAGTTTCTGCGAGGCCATTTTTTGCTTGGGCTAAAGGAGTCTCTCTGTTGATCAGTGGCAGTGAAAAACATTGAGCAGCCTGCCTGCCCTTGTGGGAGTGGTTACTGACTTGAAACTGTAGTTTTATTGGCCATTTTGGGTCAATTCCAAAACTCCTTCATCTTCCTCTGTTAAAACCCTCTTTTGCGCGGTTTTGCGTGTTTTTTTGTGCATAGCGCAACAGCGGGCAGCGCCACCTAATTGGGTTTAAACTATTCCTGGCTCCACAAAGTCTGCTCTTCACTTTTTCCCTTAGAACTACTCTATCTCTCAATTTAAACACCATATTCTCATTCTAAGGCCCTTCACTGGTCCAATTAAGTAATCCTACAAGTTAGCACTATTAAACCATAAGCACTACTTACTCTTATGCTCTCTATGATTACCCTGTCCTCTATTGGTCCGTCTTAAATTCAGTTTCCCTATATTACTCTAGCATGTCCAAAGGTCAGTCAATGGTTTCCTCTCCAGTCCAGCTGGTGAATCAGGGAATTTTGAGGCAATGTTACAACTGTCTCATGTACACGGACAACCCTCTCCTCCTCCAAACAGGTTCAAATACATGTGAGAGATGCAACTATTTAGCCAAACTGGAGGCTGAGCTCTCTCATCTCAAAACTGGTGTAACCAGTCAGGAGGAGAAGTAACCTCACACAACACAATTCCAGTATCACATAGTCCCACCACATCAGTGAACCAAACACATAAATACACAAAAACATACTCGGTGGCACTAAATAAAAATCTACCTAAGCAACAGAGACCTCCAAAGCAGACATCCAAGCAAACGCTACCTCAAAACAAAACACACACAACACATAACCCACAAAGTCAGTGTGCCAAGCAGACACAGCCCTTAAGGCTGAATAACACACCTGATACTCTTGTTATAGGTGACTCTATTGTCAGACACACTGACGTCCCGCTCACCAGGCTGAATAAAGAGAAGGTCACGGTGAGCTGCCTGTCGGGTCCTAGGATCCGACACATAACGCAAGCACTCAGGTCACTCCAAAGCAAATACAAATATGACTCCATCATTGTACATGCTGGTGTGAATGACCTGAGACGTACCTCCCTGGACTACATGAAAAGAGACATAGAGGAGCTCTCTGATCATGTAGCCCAGGCTGGTATGACCCTGACCTTGAGCAGCATCTTACCCTCACCTAGAATGATGCCACAGTACAAAGACAAAATGATTGATTTTAACAACTGGCTAAAATTTTGGTGTCATTCAAAGGGGATCCAGTGTCTGTCAGCCTGGGATGACATGCTCGACAAGCCACGTTGCTTCGCTAGGGACGGCTTGCACCCATCACCACTGGGCTTTCTGATATTGGCAAAGGCTCTTGCCACCCCCATAGTGCCTTTTTTAGGCAAGGCTCAAGAGTCAAACCCACCCCCCATAGACAGCACAAGGAACAAAAAACTAAGGGTAATGCTGCTAAACGCCAGAAGTCTTAACCTCAAGAGGCATGCACTCGAAGCTCTCCTCAGTATGGAGAACATCGATATCTGTGCAGTGACAGAAACCTGGTTCAAGGCTCCAGAGAGCACCCCAGCACTACCAGGCTATACCTCGTATCATGCTTTTCGGCCCCAAAACCCGGACCGAACCACAAAAGGAGGGGGAGTTTCCATATTTATCAAGGATATCCACACCTCCAGGTTAGTGGCATTGCACGAAGTATCGGAGACCATCCATGTGCAACTAACAGTGGGCAAGACTGCTTTTCAGTTTATAGCATCCTACAGACCACCCTCTCAAAGTCAGGAATCCCATTCGGCCTTCCTGAAAACATTGGAGAACATGAAGATCTCTCCGAACACCATTATATTGGGCGACTTCAACTACCCAAACATTGACTGGGAGCACTACTCAAGCCCCAGCACCTTAGCCCAAAGATTCCTGGAAATTATAAACTCAAATGCTATGGAACAACTAATCACCACTCCCACAAGCAGGGACAACATACTAGACCTGATCATTACCAACATGGGGACTCTATACTCCACACCAGAAGTATATCCCTCATTGGTAAGATCAGACCATAAATTAATTTCACTGGATGTCCACATCCCAACCCCACCCCCAGCCCAGAAAACCACAGTGAAAAACTTCTCAAAAGCGAACTTCTCACTTCTCAAAACTGAAGTGGAATCCTTCAAGGCCCCAGGGCCAGTGGAAACTACAGCCCAAACTGCAGAATCCTATATAAATGCATTCTACGGACATCTCCAGGAATGCATGGATCATGCTATCCCAAACAAAACCAAGGCCCAATCATCCAAAGGCAGGCGTCCAGTCTGGTGGACCCCTGCCATAAATAAACTGTACAACAGAAGGAGGAAGCTACTACATGATAGAGCAAAATCCCTAATAGGGAAGGCATCTCTGATCAGTACTAGCAAAACATTATGATCCCTCATAAAATCCTCCAAGGCCAGCTTCGAGAGAAAAATTGCACAGGACACCAAAGACAATCATAGGGCTTTTTTCAGTTATGTTAGAAACCTGGGATGCAACTCCCAGACTTGTTCTGAGTTGATTTTAAACAACAAAAAATACACTGAACCCACAGACATCGCCAATATCCTGGCAGACAGGTTCAGTGCAAACTTCTCCACCCCCCCCCAAAAGAGCAAGTATCTATCCCGGCAGAGGGCTGCCTCCCAAACATCTCAGATGCTCAGGTGAAGGCTGCCCTCTCCAAAGCAAAAAACACTGCTTCCATGGGACCAGATGGCGTCCCAGGTTGCATCCTACATGAACTACAAGAGGAACTAATCCCTCAAATAAAACATCTATACAATCTCAGCCTCACTACAGGATATGTGTACACAGAATGGCGTACAGCAACAGTGGTCCCACTCCACAAAGGTGGAGCCTCTACGGACCCTGGAAACTATCGCCCCATAAGCCTGACTAGCTTAGTCTGCAAGGCTATGGAGAGGATCATCATGGAGCTCATAAACAAAGACATTGGGGACCTACAGACACTAGATCCTACCCAGTTTGGCTTTGTCAAGGGCAGATCCTGCCTTCTGAACCTGGTTGACTTCTTTGAAACAGTCACCAAAGCCATAGATGAAGGGAAGGTAGTCCACACAGCCTATCTGGACCTTGCAAAGGCATTTGACACAATACCCCACTCGGGCATCACAGATAAGCTATCCAGCTTAAATATAAACCCCTATGTCATGTGATGGGTCGCTAACTGGCTCAAAGACAGAACCCACAGAGTGAGAGTTGCTGGAGCCATGTCAGACTCGAAACCGGTCACAAGTGGCGTCCCACAGGGTTCTGTCCTGGGACCACTCTTGTTTGGTATATAATTTTCCGAGGTACAGGCAAATGTGGGAGTACTATGGCTCACCAAGTTCGCAGATGACTGCAAACTGGGCGCCATAATCAACTCTCCAGCTGACACAAACATCCTTCAAAAAGGTCTCACAGAGACAGATAACTGGTGCCAGCGCCATGGTTTAAAGTTAAATGCCAAAAAATGTATAGTCATACCCTTTGGCAAAAACAATGTGCCCACAAATTACCACATAGGCGGAAACCCATTAAGTACAGAGAAAGTTATTAGGGACCTGGGGACCCAAGTTGATAGCAATCTCTCCTTTGAAAACCACATTGCCAAAGTGGTTAGAAAGACCTTCTACATAGCCCACCTCATCACGAAGGGTTTCACATCTAGATCAAGAGAGGTAATCGTGCCCCTTTATTCATCCCTCATCAGGCCCATCATAGAATACAATGCCCCTTTTGGGATGTACCTTACCCGACACCTGCAGCAATTAGAAAGACCCCAAAAGTATCTCACCAAGAGGATCAGGGTCTCAAACAGATGCCATATGCTGCTCGGTTAAAAAAACTCCAGCTCTACTCAGTTGCATACCGCCTACTTTGAGGCGATCTATGCCTGACATACAAAGCTATGTCAAATCCAGCATTAATGGACATGCTCCACCTCAGTAAATCTAAATCCCTTAGAGCCACACTCGAGGGACTTGAACCTCAGCACAGAAATAAATAGAACTTGCTGGAGGGACAGGTTCATAACCCAGAGGCTCCCTTCGCTCTGGAATAGAATTCCAGTTCATGTGAGGCAGAGCACCTCACTGAATCTCTTCAAGAAGAATCTCGATAAGTGGATGGGGGATCGTAGGTTTGTCCCAGGGATTACTCCCGTGTCACTATTAGACAGAGGCACAGTAAACTAAACCTTAAAAAGGGCACAGTATACTCAAATCAAGCAGTGGCGTAAGCCATACAGAATCGGGCTAGGCTTATAATTGCCCCAGGGCAGATAGCCTAGTAGGAACCTATGAACCTATGAACCTATGAGAGGATGTTATATACATATATTTATGAAATTCAGTAGCAGTTTCATGGTAAAAAGAAACTATAAGGGTAAGACTATGACGATGTACGGTAGTTATTGGTGAGAAGTAAGAACGTTAGTCAGGATTAGTGCAGGAACATAACCAGTGTGTATTGAGGTATAGTTTGAGTTTCTTTTTAAAAAGTGTAAGAGAAGCCAGAGTTGTGACTTCAATGGATAGTAAATTCCATAGCTTTCCAACAGTATTAGAGAACAGGGGGTCAACTGCTGAGTTGTTGGATCTGCAAGTGTTAAACAGTAGTTTGTTTGATGAGCGCAAGTTTTTTGGATTATTGTAGGGGGTAAAGAGGCTTGAGAGTATTGGTGGGTTGATACAGGGTCTTGTGGGCTATAGCAAGCTGTAGAAATTGGAGATGGTGTAGAAACTCTAGCCAATCAAGTTGTTTTAGATTAAGGCAGTGGTGAGTTCTGAAAGGAGAGTCAGTAGCAAATCTGGCAATATTGTTATAGGATACTGCCAGTTTGTTGAGGTTGTTTTTAGAAAGATTCATATAAATGGGTAAAGCATAGAGTAGAGTAGAGATTTGGTGAGTTCTGGCTATAGCAGTCCTGGCTACTGGTGTAAGAATGGGTTTGATTCTATAGAGGGATCCCAGTTTCTTGTTGACCATTTTTATTGTACTGTTAATATGACCATCAAAGTTGAGGTTATTGTCTATTGTTATTCCTAGGAGTTTGGTAGTAGGGTCGGGAGAAATAAGAGTACCATTGTTAGATGTAAGTGTGAAATGTATGGGGGTGAACTTATGGGCTGGTGAGAAGAGTAGCAGTTTAGTTTTTTGGGGGGTTTAGGAGGAGGCAACGGTTTGTGAACCATTCTTCAACAGTATTAAATGCTTTCTGGGTAAGGGTCTTTCGTTCGGTTTGAGAAGTGGCTGAGCAGATAATAATAGAGTCATCTGCATATTGAATGCAGGTAGTATGTGGAATTGCTGACTGAAGGTCATCAATAAAAATGGAAAATAGGAGAGGACTTTCTCTCCTTGAGGGACACCAAGGGAGATGGGATGGTGATTAGAAAGATTGTTGTGCCAGAGTACAGCCTGCTGTCTGTTTTCTAGGTAAGATTTGAACCAATTTATGGCTAAGGGATCAAGTGATAGAGATTTCATTATAAGTAAAAGGAGTTGGTGATTAACCATGTCAAAAGCTTTGGATAAATCAATGAATACTGCAGAGGAAAGCATAGTTTTGTTATGGTTATTGTTAATGATAGCAGGGCAGTGATGATACTGTGATAAGGTCTGAAACCATGTTGACAGTTGGCAAGTAAGTTGTTTTGGAGAAGGTGGTTAAGAAGTTGCTTATGGATACACTTTTCCATAATTTTTGCCAGAGGAGATAGCAGAGCTATAGGACGATAGTTAGAGAAGTCATAAGAATTTCCACCTTTGTGTAGTGGAATAATGTAAGAAATGTTCCAAATGGATGGGATATTTCCTTCACTTATGGCTCTATTGATCAGAATGGATATGGGATAGGCACTGGCTTTAGCTCCTTTTTGAAGGTATTCTGCTGGGAGTTGGTCAGCTGAAGGAGTGGTAGGTTTTAGTTTTTAGAGAAGGGAGCATATACTGGAAGTAGACACAGGTTGTAACTGAAATGATGGGGGGAGGGTTTGAAGACGAAGCAGGCAGATTTGTGGTATCTGGAGATAGGTGGCTAGCAAGAGTTTGGATGGCATTGGTAAAGAAAGAATTAAAAGCATTGGCAGTGTGAATGGGATTCTCAGGGTTGGAGCCTAATGGGTTGGGAGTGATAGATTGTCCTGGGTAAAGAAGTTTGTTGATGGTGTTCCAGAACTTTTGAGGTTTCTTTTGATAGGTCTGCTGTGCTTGGAGGCAAAAGTTCTTTTTGTCTAACACAATGGCTTTTTTAGTGTAATTTCCAAGTTGCCTAAAGGTTTGGTGATCTACTGGATTTTTAGTAGTATGCCATTTTGTCCAGAATTTGTTTCTCAGAAGGATTTTTTGCCTAGTAGCATTAGAGAGCCAGTTACCTCCTACAACAAAAAAATGGTGTGAAGAGCACTTAATATAGCCACAATCAAGATGGACACCAATAGTAAGCCATTATTTAATGGCATCACTGTGGGGTTTTATAGTGTAGAACTCAAAATGTGCTGGCAATTGCCACAGGAGTGTCACATATATGTATACAAGCATACAAGACACTTGGTAGGGAGTCCAGTGTGGCTGAAATTAGTGCTGCTTTTAAGTAAAAATAACTACAATGGTGGGAAAGCAGCACAACCCCTCCCCCCCCAGCATGTACAACATGCCCTGAGATTTGGTACACAACCTATTTATACCCATTAGGCCTGGAAATGGAGTGCTGCATCCCATCTCTCCCCATACATGGGCCCTGACAGGAGACTTGTGTGGCTCATTCATGTGGAGGATGAGCGTATTCCATGGATTTAGTGCATTGCTGGGAGTGTGGACAACAATGTTAATTTTTTTTAATATTTGACATAAACAGAACTACAAGTGATCAGTAAAATGTTTGCCCCCCCCGGTTTGATGGCATTTGCTTCTCAGTAGTGATCCAGTTTGGACAGATTTTTTTTTTTCACTTTGCCAAGCGATACTTTACCATCTCCCAGGCTACTGGAATAAACGTATTTTTTATATTATGCTACTATGTACTGCATGAATAGATTTATATTCTGTTACTGCATACTGTATTAATGTATTACAATTTCAAACCTGTGGGGAGTGGGGTTGGGGGAGAGATTTCAAAAACCTTACTCTTGGTGTAAGTGGCTTATTCCGATGTAATACACTGCGGTCATGGGTGCCTGCGGGATTTTTTGCAGAGGGTGCAAACCCAGAGGCCAAAGCCCTAGAGTACATCTGTTTACGTGTGAATAACCAAGAAAACTATACACCACGGTTAACTATGAAGTACTCAGATCTTACATACCATTGGTCATTTCTTGACTAAATGAGTGCATGGTTGCCAGCAACATCTAAGTCTTCTGTAAGGCATCTCTTGCAGGTCCTTGCTTAATTTTAGGCCCTGATAAACTCTACAGTTTTATGTTTCAGCCGCTCTGTCTTGAGCAACACAGTAAAACAAATGTTTTATTAACTGCATCAAAATCTAATACAGCTGTTACCTTATTAATCTACAATAATGTATACCACAGACACTGTCACACCCTTGTCTGAGTCTCAAAATAAAATCCCTCACCTACAGCATCAGATCATTAGGTAAGTGTCCATTTATTCCACTACCCCGTCCTGTTCTCAGAATGCTTTACTGCAGCATTCTACATTTGAGGACTTAAGTTAGCTCACAGGACTAGGGCTCTGGCTAGTTAATGAGCTACTTCCTGTACTAAGATACAGGGTTTGAATCTTTACACCTTCATTTACCTGCTGTGTGACCATGAGCAAGTTACTTAACCAGAAAATGTTTGGACAGGTTGGGCATTTGGGCTACTCTCTTGAATAGTCCCCTGGGCTGCATGCTTAGTAATGGCTAAGAACCCAAGCATGAAACTCATTCCCATTGAATAGCAGACCCATACCAACACTGTCAGCAATTTAAGTTAATCTTTTTTTTTCTAAATTCAGATTCTGTATTAATATCCAGAAAAAATGAATATAAGAATTTTTCTCTCTTTAAATCAAGGAAATTATTTTGGACAATACTGATGCCCTTTGGCATTAACTTTGAAACTAAGCAACCACAAAAATTTGCTCTAAAGGTGAAAGACAGTTACAGACTACATAAATGCATTTAAGTTTAACAACAAATCCTAAGAGTGGTTTGAGTTGCAGTAAAAGACCAACTTCATATAGCAGCAAAACCCCAATTTTTAGTCTTGGAGAGTATCCAACTTTGAACACTGTGAGACCAACTACAATAACTTATGAAAACAAAATCACATCACAATCTACTTCTCTTTTGAAGTTAAAGATCATGGTTATAACAATGTCAAGCTCAGCCTACTGCATCAACGCTAATGGCTTTAGTATTAATGATGCCACCAGAAAAGAAATTTGAGTTCAAGGTACTTGGAAAGGTACAGGACTGGCAATGGAGATAGGGGATTCAATCCTTCTGACAAACAGGATACAGCAACAGTTGAACATGAGGATGCGGAAATGAAGTGATGCAAGACATGCAAGCCCAAAAGGAACAATGAGAGAAAATGGAAATCCACTGTGGTCGCTCAAGCTTTACAGACCACTACACTAAAGCTGACTCACAACATCTACTCAAATCTCACCTAAAAGCCCCTCAACCAATCTTATGTCTGCCAGTGCTCCTTCTAGGATTAACTGCCACCTGCTCTCACTTTTACAGATTCACTAGGACTCGTTTTCAAAACAACCATAAAAACAACTAACTTCCTCCTCATTTGTCAGTCTCTCTCCTCTCTTACTTTGCCATTCGAAATCCTTACTACCATCTCTGCCCTCCACTCTAACTCCTGCTCCCCATCTGCCTTTTCCTACTTCCATGCCACATTTTACTCTTTCTAGCTTAATTATCCCTACTCATGTTCTACCTCCTCACAGTGTTCAGAGCTACATCCACTACTGTTTAGCTTACTTTTATAGGATACAATAAATGCTTGAAGCACAGAAATTTTAATCCAAATATCTGAGGGAAAATAACTGACCCACACTTCAATTTTCAAAAAAAATGTGTGTTTACATAAACAAAGATGCATTGAGCACTTTTTATTGAAAACCAAGTTGAAAAAATGGAGACGTTTCTTAAAAAATTTCAAACTGATTCTTTATGGTTTTCTTATAGAGGAAAGTGCAGAATGTTTTTCATGAAAAAAAGTATGGAATGTTCAAAGAATACATTAAGTGCAAAGTGTTCAGAGAAAACTTTTTGTTACGTATTATGCAAAGGGCAAGTCTGCAAAAAATTAATCTACTCCTAGTACAAATACATATAGCAGACAAATCTTTGAACTGTGAAGTTGACACTGGAAATTTAACCCTGATGATAGAGCCAAGTTTAAAAAACAAAAATGCATAGAGACTTGTGACTCACTGACTTTGCAGTAAAAAATCTTTACAGACGTAACTTCTAAAACAGTGGAATTGTTGTTGTCAAAGTGGCTTAAAAAACAGCAAAAAAAAATTGCCTTTAACAATGCCATGTTAGAGCTTAAGTAGCAGCCATTTGATAAACATAACTCACTGAGAAGGGGTTCTGAGTGTGTGTGTGTGTGTGTGTGTGTGTGTGTGTGTGTATAGATACATATATATATATATATATATATATATATATATATATATATATATATATATATACACACACACATATACACACATCTATACATTTGAGAGGAAGAATAAAATTAATACCAGGAGAAAATCCAGAAAACCCATACAGTTCTGGGGCAAACATGTAGCCTCCACATAAACAATGGCTGAGGTCTGGCTTGAATCCCAAGCCCAAGAGCTGGGAGGCTGAGTTCTTAAGCACTGAGGTGCTGTGCTATAAGAAAGCCTTCTTAGGCTATGAATGACTATACTTCATGAAGAAAGAAGTTCCAGCTCCTACGATGACATGGCACTATGGGGCAAGCTTGTCATACCACACTGCTGGACAGGTTCAGTGAAGCTGATCAGGTAAACAGATATGGGTTGTGTGAATGTCCTGAAGGCTTACAATGTGCTCTGACCCAACAAACCTCTAGGTCAGATGAAAGTCCTGCAACAAAGTTCTCTTTAGTGAAGTAAATTAAATACTGACTCTGAAACGTAGTAAATGATAATTAATGTTAATATATATATATATATTTACAGAAATATATTTTAGACATGCAGTGAATGTTTTGTTGTGACTTGTCATTTTGGTCAAAGACCACTAGAAGGGAGTGTTATTCACAGATATGGAAGTATTCCTATATATATATACATTTGAGTGTTGAGTTATGAATGTAATAAATTTGATATGAAGTTATAATTATTCATTTTATGACTTTCGATATGTAATAATTTTTATCATCCACCACATGATACCAAATAATTAGATGTTTCATTTAATACGAAGTGTTCAATTTTAGAGTCCATGGTTAATTATTTATGATTTCGGTTCCTGATTGGACCATTTGAAATAGCGTGTATCTATAAATATTGATGATTAATTAATTAACAGATTGTTTTATTGATGTCTGATGAAGTCTGAGTTTTAGATGAAAAACGCGTTGTTTCAATAAGCGTTTAACGTTACGTGTATTTTGGATGGTTATCGCATTTAATAAACTTTGGATTTATTCTGTGGCTGACCGGTGTTGGGCATCTCCTTTCAACAGTGCTTTAAGTGTTTCTTGGTTGGTTTTTGCACTGTTTCTTCTATTATTCATGGTTGATAATTAATGTTAAACTGACATGATCAGATGCAAGTTCTTTTTAAGTAGCGTAATACAGTGGTCCTTTGCTGGACTCCCTGTATAAACAGCAATGTAACAGCTGGAGCCAAGGAACAGAATATGTATCTGCTGAAAGAAACCAAAGACGTTGTTGTGTCTTTCGGCTTTTCCCGGTTAGGGGTCACCACAGCGGAACTCCGGTCCGCTAATGATTGGTAGTTGATTTTTACGTGCCGAGTTACCAGCCCTGACGCACAACCTTCAACGAAGGTACGGACATTTGCGCATGTATCCACACAGAAGACGCTCTAGCTGAGAATTGAACTGGACAGCGTCTTACTGTGAGGAGACAATGCTACCGCAGCACCACCACCGCGGCTTAAAGAAACCAAAGACGTGATAACACCAAAAGAGAAGCTCTAATCTGTAACTATATTTGCACAAAAATAAACTATTCTGAAAACTGGAGATTATTTGCATGTTTAAACTTCCTCAAAATTTTCCTTGCTTTATATTCATAAGTAATAAAGTGCTACAGTCAGTTTCAATTCTGGAATATAATTGCCATCATTGTTAAGAGAAGAATTATTTATCCATACCCTTTGTATAACAGTAAGAAGCAATAGTGGGTATCCTATTCCGAGCAGACGAAAAGCGACACTAGAAAGAGGGGGCAACCGAGTTTTTACAGCTTGTGCTGTAGCTTGTACTATGAAAGAAATGGAACCTTACTTGTTGCTGTTGAAGAATCCATTGCATGCATTATGTGAAAGCAGCAACACAAGAATGGAACATCTTTTGTATTTAAAATTCTGTGCACATGTGGAAAGGCAGAACAGGACGTCTGTGTAACAATACATGCACAGATGTGACATGATAAGTGTGTGGGACTGGACCATTCTTAAAGAACACCCTTAAAAACAAAAACAGTATATATATATTTTTTTTAACTAAAAAGTAAATGTGACTGTCCCTCGGCAAGTAAAGTCAAAATCCAAAGGCGTGCAAGTGCACCCCCTTGCAGCTACCTGTGGGCACCCATGACTGCAGTAAATCACTTATACTGAATCCAAGTCTGGCCTACTGTCATAGGTCTCAAATTCTTGGCATAAGAAATTTGGACAAAGGCTGAAATAACAGGGAGACGGAGGCCCAAATATAGGGGCAGATTTTAAAGAATGCCCATATAAACTTACAAGGTAGGCAGAATAATTGTTTTTGTGTTAGAATGCATTTTCTGAAGGATCTAAAGTCTACAACAAAACTGAGCGTCATTATTTGATGACATCAGTCCTCAGCGATTTCATAAGTTTTATAAAAAACAGACCAAAAATATGAGGCAAAAATCTGGAAAGTTGAGAGGTGCGCCTACTGTCTCTCTGCTACTACATTTTGTCTGCCTTGCATTTATCAACTCATACCCTCAAAGAAGGAACATGAAACATTTGCACTAACATCAAAAACAGTGTCTAAGAATTGTTTACACAAATAATCTGAAAGCAGCATTTTGTTACTGCTTGTCATTTAAAAAAATGCAACATATCTTGATATTTATGTTCAGAACAGGTTTCTCATAATGCCAAGAAAAGTAAAGCAAAGCTCTTCCATTTAAGAATTCTTCTGTCATATGAAGAAATTTGCAATGCATATGATAAGGTGTGTATGTGTGTATATATATATATATATATATATATATATATATATATATATATATATATATATATACACACATATATGAATGGAACATACAAGATACCAAAGGAAAATGTAGCCCCGATCTTTCAGTATGCTGTTTAACTCTTTCTGTGTACAAACCATCATCAGAATCAATGAAACTGATTGAAGATATCTAAATGGATAGACACTTGTGCACACCCAAAAAAATACAGTACCCTATCTTTCTCTGATCTGTTCAACTGTTTTGTAAATTAACTTCAGTCTCTACCTACCTCAACTAATCTCTAACTGAAAATTAAGAAATAAAATAGTATATGTAAAAAACAGGAATTTTCATATTAAGGGTCACACTAATTCATTGATAATCGAGTTCCGTGATTTTAAATATTAGCACATAATGTCAAATTCCCTCATACGTGGAAATCACTGAAGGAATTCATCTCAAGTTTGCTAACCGATAGTAAAATTAAACAGGTATTAGCTAGCTAATCAAAGTATATATATTTACAAACAAGTTTATCGACACAGAAAATACGGACATTAAAATCTGATCCTCACATCATACAAAGACATCCAATGTGAACTCGTGGACAGATAATGGCATTCTTTCAGACTGTGTCAGTACTATGACTGATTTCTGCATCAGAATTCTGCTTTTTAGCCCTGTTCTGAACTTTCGACTGAACATTCTGTTAAATACATATTTTTAGCATAGCTACATACAACATTTTTTTCTCACAAGACGGCCAGAAAAGTCTAAGCATGTCCCTTAGTGAGGAAAATCACTTATCTTTGGCAGGAAGCATACATCATGTTCTTTTCTTTGTTTTGCAGAAATTAATATGCTATTTTTCCTAAAGAACACAATCTTTTAGAAGAGGTCCAATGTTACAAAAACTCTATAGTAAAATTCCAGTGGCTTCACAAGCACTGTGGTACATTATACATGTAAGACACAAATGATACAAAAATTAATATTTCATCATGACACGAATATTATACAGATTACAAATGATAAAGTACATATTTTAGTACATTGCAGAAACACTGCCTTTCCGTCATTTAAAGTTCTCATGATTCTCCAGTGACAGTTAGTCTACTCCTCAATACTAGCAGCTTTCGGGGATATAAGGTTTCTGTAGCAGACTCCAAACCTGCAATGCAGGGTCAAATCAAAACAAGTCTTAACAACCAAAAGGCATCAGTGCATCAAGAAGTCATGATTTTTGCAACATTATTAATAATGTCATATTGCACAAGTCTGGATTATAGAAGCTTTGCCTTCCCAATGCTATTTTGCGTCTTATTTGGTTTGTACCTGTATACATAACCATATGGACGAAGGTGATATGTGAGATACTGCAAAACATACATGGTTTTAGCATCAACATAGTGGAATGATATTGCAAAGTCAGAACAGCAGCCTGGTCCCTGAAAATAAAAGAGATGAAAAGTGTTAAAAAGGAGAAAACGGGTCTTCGCAGTCCTGATAAAAAGTAGGCTACAGTTTTCTCAACAAGCATAAATGTATTTTCATGTAAATGAATGTGATGTATTTACTGAAGCAGACGAGTACAACATAAAGTAGAGTTATCTGGCACAAACATCTTAAAAAACATCCGCATCACAGCATCAGGTTCAGCAGGTAAAATTACACGCGATAGCAATTTGGATGCACAATTCAATTTTTCTGCAGCACTGTAAAACCAAGGACTTTGATTTCACAATCCATACATTCTTTCCTTTATTTAATTATCTGAAAGAGCCAAAAACATTGATATAACTTGGGAGGAAGCCCCACATTCTGTGATACTGACTTTTTTATAGCCCCTAATCAGTGAACTTCTAAATTCCAATCTTTCTAGTCCCAGTTCAACTTGCCATCTCCAGCTCTCAATTACTCTTAGCAAAATTAGACATGAGGGGAAAAAACATCTGTAGTCCACCTGCAACAAGGAACTGTCAACCTCACCCAAAATGTTCCAAGGTAGCACATATGTAACATTGTGGATGTGAGCGATTTCTCACACGCCTCCATATGCGAGCTGCTCATTCACAGCATCTTGATGCCTATGAAACCTTTAGCATACCTCCATCTGGGAATAGCTCTGGAGCAGCAACAAACCAGAAGTTCCCACTAACACACCAGAATGGCTGACGACCGGCTGCTTGAGCTTATCCTCACAAGCAATCCATCTGTGCCACAGTCCGTTACCCAAAATCCAATAGTAGTCTAATAGGAAGCAAAGACCCTTATGCTTATAAGACAGCCTTTCCACCAACATCTTTACAGGTTTCAAGATAATGCTAGCTCTGAGAAAAGCAAACACAACACTTACAACAGATGCACAAAAAGGACATACAGAAAAAAGGTAAATGGCACAATTTAGGCTTTCAAATACTTCAAGAAACTCTAACTTTAAGGAATAAACTTTATTCAAACCATGCACAAAAATTTGTGCATGTTGTGAGTGTGAATTCATGGCAGCGAGTACAAATGGAGAGAGAGAGAGAGAGTAATTTATTAAAACCGTCTCCTAAGGGGGTGAGGGTTTGCAAAAAAGGCAATTAAAAGCTACCTAGCAGAACGTCTGCAAGCTGTCCAGTGGCAAAACCAACTCTCCCCCTCTGCTCCCAGTTCTCTTAGGGGCTCCACAAGGTTCCATTCTTGGACCTCTATGTTTCTCTATATTCACCAACCAGCTCAGTACCTCCACACCACACGCCTCTGCAGTACAACATGTGGATGACTCCACCCTAATATATGCAGCCCCCACACTACAAGACCTCCATACCATTTTTCAAAATTCCTTCCAATTTGTCATGGCTCACTAACTTTCAACTCATTTTGAATCCCAACAAAACTAAGCTCCTTCTCTTTATCCCAACAAGATCCTCCCTCAGCTTCACAGAGGCCATTTACCATCTTGTCTAAAAATAAAAATATGATTACCCCCAATAACACACACTAAACTTGGGGTAGGAATCGACATTAACCTGAAATTGAATATACACATAGCCCAAACCATCAAAAAGGTCCACAAGAAACTAGGTCTTCTATACAGAAATAATTTCTGACAAGAAACACACAAACTTCTAAAGCCCGCACATACCTGTTATCAACCCTCCTACACCTCCCCAATATTAACCAACCTCCGCAAAACAGACTCAAATTGGAATTTTGTTATAATGTTAATAAATAATAATAATATTATGTATTGTACATAATTTCTATGTTATATGGTATACCTAGTGAATGGGAAGGTTACCATCTATACCTACTTTCACATTTAATATTCTTAACGCTAAAGGTTTTATTAGCAATGGCTATGTAATATATAGTTGGTTATGTCTATATTTACTTTTTAGATAGTTCTATTAGCTTTTATTTAGTGAAGCTAACTAAGTTTTACATTGATGTGATGAAATAGTGATTACTTAATGGGCGATTAATTACGCTATAAGGTGCGTCTAATTTTATTCAACTGAGTTAGTATGGAGTGTATATATAGCAGGAAGTCTGAATTATTTGGTGAAATCTGAGGAAGCATGCCTTGGCAGCACGTGAAAGCGCTTATTTATATGCAATAGACTTTGTTTTATGTTTTATTTCATGGTGGTCCTATCCTGTTTTTTCCTAATATTAAGTTTTCTTTTTCTGGAGTTGGGCCTTTGGACGGCAGCAGAACCTTTTTATAAAATCTTGCTATAATAAAATACCACAGTTTGCAACTGATGCTTCCTATAGGTCACATCGCTGTACATCTCAAACAACTGAATTGGTTTGAACTTGCTCAGCTTCTACACTTTGAGTTAACCTTTGCACACAAAATTCTCCTCCAACCTGATAAACCCCCATGCACCTAAACCTACACCTTCTAGATACCACCAAAGCCAACAACCATGCTGGGAATTCACTCTTTTCAAACTACATTCCTAAAATCTTCCAACCTTAATAACCTAAAACAGCTCTATTACACAATTTAAAAAGCTCCTAAGGTCTCCTTAGTAGACACCTAGCTATTTTCCGGAAACACTCCTGGATAGACCCTCCTTAGTCTCTCTGAAAATTATTGGCCTAAAAATGAAATAAAACAAAATATCCCATTGTTAGCATCAGCTACATCTATAGGGTAATAGCCTTCAGTATTGCTGAATTGTAATTTACTCAGCATGATGTACAGTCATGTTTCTAAGAACTGTATTAGTTATGTATCTCTTATTTTGCTATCAAACTAGATACCTCCTATAGGTTTGTTAACTTCTGTTTAGTCTGCAACTGACACTGCTGCTTTTCCATACATATTTGTGAATCTCGTGTTCTTTCTTTCTTTCTTACATGCTTATGTATATTTAACTTGTATTTTGCATTTCTGAACTTGTTCTTTTATTGGAGCTTTTCTCCCTGGGCCTCTGCTGAAAAAAGAACTTGTGTCCAGTCGGTCTTTCCCAGTTAACAAATGTAAAATAAAATAAATAAAAAAAATGCAACAGGCAGTTGATCGCTTGGCATAATGGCGTACACCAACACATTAGCAGGGATTAACAGGCTAAGACAATTGATCCTCAAGTGTTAATGTAGAATAGGCGTCAGAACAGACAGCAGTTTGAAGTCTGCATCTCGTGAGCAGCTAAGTTAATATTTTACTGCTTATAAAGTTGGGAGCCTTCCTAAATAATTAGCAGCCTTAGCACAACTGCAACTTAGCAAAACCTGTCCTCAAGCAGTAAGCTACTGTCATGACAACTTGATACATGAATGCTACTGGACAGGTGGAGAGCTTTATGAGCCGACTGGCAGACAGCATGGTAGGTTTCACAGAGGATTATGATCAGGTTTGACTTGCTTATCATGTGCTCAAGATATGGATGTCAAGAAGAAAATTGACAGGTGAACCTTGGCATTTATGCAGAGAACACATAATATTAAGGCACCACTGGAGATCTGATTATAGTTCTTCGCAGTGCATGCAGCTGTCTGCTACATGTTGTGCTAGCTTTGAAAACCAGTAATGCAGTTAGGAACCGCTTTACATCTTTGTCTGTTCACTGTAAGGGAAGCGTCTAGTTCCCAAATACCTTTTTAGTGAGTGTGATGTTGTAGACAGCATGCAGAAACTGAGTTGTAATTACCCCGTTTCATTTTCTGCTGCTGTTATTCACTGGTCAGTACTGAGAGCTCTTAATGATTAGTACCAGACACAATATTAACACCGCATAGAGGCCTGCTTAACAATTGTTAAGCACTTCTAAGCTTCAAAATTGTGTCTCACACCATAGTAGCATTGAACCAGGGTGTCATTTACCTGGTATCAGAGTGTAATAACAGTGCTCTATGCACTATATATTTACTATGAACGACAGGTTATCAAGACAATTACTGTGATCATTTTAGCTGTTCAGTGCAACTACAGCAACAAAACTATGACCTTTACAGTGCCCTTTACTGCAAACACTTAATCTGTATATGGGAACTCAAAACACACTACACTAAGCTGCCGTTTATCTCAGCATGGCCAGCTTTGTACTGGAACCATGACACAATCATGGGAACCCTGATACTTTAGAAAGTAAACTGACACTGAAGCCAAACAAATCTCCAGCAAATTTCAAAATTTTAAATCCACTGCCAAAATCCGCAGTTTTATCTTTAAACCATTTAAGCCCACCTTGCACTTCTCACATTCCTGCTACTTACCCAAACTAACTCTCGAAATTGCTGTACCACAGAATAGCAGGTTACTTCAAGATGCACCAACCTCAGATTTAGCATACATTGCTTCGATGTTTGCACTTTTAGTTCTGCTATTCCAAGAACCTTATGTTCAGAGCTTGAAATCTCAACAGGCACCGCCTTAGCACTGGTATTCTTTTAGCCACAAGTACCTCCTATGGCTAAGCAAACAATTTTATGAAATGGGCCTAAAGTCTCAAGTGTCTTTTTCCTTCCTCTTAAACTATCCATCAGCTTTCTACCATTACTCAGACCTACGTGTTTTTTTTTTTTTAAGTCACCTAAAATCCATGCCTGGTTTTACTTGTAGTACTGTCCACCATACTTTTACTAAAATCCATGCCTGGTTTTACTGTAGTACTGTCCTCCACACTCTTATTACTCTCAGAAAATGGCATAAAGAGAAACCAGCTGAAGCACTTTTAAAAACAAATTTTCATCTTATATGTAATAATGCCACTTTATTAAATTATTCAACACTATTTCCAGTTCTTTAATTTCGTCTTTCTTAGCTTTTTTACTAACTTTTATTTTTCTTTCCTCTGTTTTTTCCCCACTGTCATTCTCTTCTACTTCAGCTACACCTATTAATGTACTTTTATTGTTACATTAATTCTGCAGTTATGTTACCACAGTATTTTTATAAATATATATGTTTTGCACTCTCTGAGATTTTCTCTCTGGGACTCCGTTGAAAAGGGACTTATCTACCTGACTGGACTACCCCAGTAAACAAAAGTGAAATAAATAAAACAAATATCACAAAGACAACAAACATAAAAAAAACTTTCAAGTAAAACACGTTTTATATAAAGCACACAGCCAACCCAAAAAACAAAACAATTACAAATTACTTCAAAAGCACTTACTCACAAAACCTACTTTTCAATTTAGAAAAGTCCCACTGACGCAAAGTTCCATAAAATACAGCTGTGTAAGAACAGTAGAAGTCTTACTTTTGACTGTTGTAATATTCTTTACTAAAGAGAATTCCTACCAAGGATAGATTTTCATCTGGGCAGCTTACTAAAGTTTTAGGCCCTTCCAAGCACCGTACATCAGATACATGTCCTACATCCAGAACATAAGTGACAAATGAGCACTTAATCCTGAAAACTGAATTGCCCCAGGATAACCAGAGCAACACAACAAAACCAGAAAAGAACAACATGTACATCCAGAAACCAGAGAATGAAGGACCCTTCAGCTTCAGCGTAAGAAAAAAGAAACAAAGAAGGGGGAAGGAGGGAGGGAGGAACGGAATGCTACAACAGTGAAAACAGGACATCTACTTTTACGAAAAGTTGTTACACAACTGTACTAGGTCCTTCGTTCTCACCGGTACATACTCCTTACTAAAGGGAGAGTACAAAAGCTACTATAGACGATGGGAAGAGGAAGCAACTATAGAGCTCTACAAAAAAAAAAAAAAACATGAAGCATGGCCACGGCAAATCCAGCTCCAGCCCTTGATATTTCATCTAGCTTGTTATGTTTAGTAACCTATGTACAGAAGAACAAGCAGCAGCTTCCAAAATGGATCTGGTACGCAGACCCTTGCAAAAAGCACCAGAAGAAGCCACCACAGTGGTATAACGTGCATGAACTGAAGAAGAAAGCTGCTTACCATGAAAATAGCAAAAATAAATGGCCTCAGAAATCCAAGAGGATATTGTTTGCTTAGAAAAAGCTAAACCCAATTTCTTGGAAAGATAAGAAACCAAAAAACTGCTCAAATTTCCTTAGATCTTTTGTCTTATCCAAATAATATCTGAAATGTCTACTCAAAATATAAGGTGTGCAGAATCCTTTTACCAGCATTCCAAGGGGAAGAAGGAAGGTGAATGGACCGATTTAAGAACAAGTCACTGACCACCCTGGGCATAAAAAAGGACTGGTGTAGAGAGATACTTCTACTCTATAGAAAACAAAAAAGGGAGAACAGCCATGGCGACCTGGAGTTCAGGGTAACAGCTACCAACAAAACTACAAATACAGAAATTGAGAAGTAGAAGAAGCTGCAGGTTCAAGGAAGGCTGAGTCTGTGTAAGAACTTTTCCAAAATAAAAATTCAGGTCCCAAGAAGGCAGAAAGGGGCTTTCTCAGGGGCCTAATATGAAGCATGCCTTTCAAAAAGTTGAGAAAAAAGTGGCATATCCAAAGACAGACAACCAAAAATGGCTGTCAAATGAGATTTAAGAGATGGATATGCCAGTCCAGAATTGTGCAGCTCACACAGATAAGAAAGAACAGTAGAAATACCCATTAAAACAGGGTCCTGTTCATACCTGTTGCATCAAACAGAACATTTTTTCCACTTAATCATAGAGGATTTTCTTGTAATGGGCTTTCCGTCTTTCAAAACCTGAAGCACATCCTCAGTCAAATGGTGTCTAAAAGGAATCAAAATGCTACAGTTCAGAGTCAATTTCAGGGTAAGCAGATGAGGATAAATGAAAGAGCCCTCGTCTTGTGTGAGGCTTGGATTCAGAGATATTTGACAAATCCACCACAGAAATTCCTATTTGAGAAAAAGCAAGAGATAGATGGGGAATTTCAAAGGAAGACAATGGTGAAGCCAAATTACCTTCAGATACCACTGAAGCTTCGTCATGTGAAGTCTGATGAAAAGCACCATAGGAATGGTGGAAGCCATGTACCCCCGAACCCACAGAAGGTGACCCTGGGAGAAGGAAGAGAAGCAATCACAGGCACGGTCTGAATCCTACATCCCAGGAAAACGTAATCCTGTGAAGGGGTCAGATTATGTGGTCTGAATCCTACATCCCAGGAAAACGTAATCCTGTGAAGGGGTCAGATTATGTGTCAACAATGAGGGAGAACCCCATCTGAATCCTACATCCCAGGAAAATGTAATCCTGTGAAGGGGTCAGATTAAGTGTCAACAATGAGGGAGAACCCCATTTGAATCCTACATCCCAGGAAAACGTAATCCTGTGAAGGGGTCAGATTATGTGTCAACAATGAGGGAGAACCCCATCTGAATCCTACATCCCAGGAAAACGTAATCCTGTGAAGGGGTCAGATTAAGTGTCAACAATGAGGGAGAACCCCATCTGAATCCTACATCCCAGGAAAACGTAATCCTGTGAAGGGGTCAGATTATGTGTCAACAATGAGGGAGAACCCCATCTGAATCCTACATCCCAGGAAAACGTAATCCTGTGAAGGGGTCAGATTATGTGTCAACAATGAGGGAGAACCCCATCTGAATCCTACATCCCAGGAAAACGTAATCCTGTGAAGGGGTCAGATTGAGTGTCAACAATGAGGGAGAACCCCAGAATTCAAAGCAGAAGAATGAATCTAGACTCTGAAGAAGAAGCTACTGGGAAGGAGCTTGAATGAGAAGGTTATCCAGATTGGGAAAAATGTGGATACCGTGGAGTCTGCAGTAAGCTATGACTACAGCCAGAGATTTTGTAAAGACTCTCAGAGCTGTAAAAACACCAAAAGGCAAAGCAGAGA
Organism: Protopterus annectens; assembly: GCF_019279795.1. NCBI lineage: Eukaryota > Metazoa > Chordata > Ceratodontiformes > Protopteridae > Protopterus > Protopterus annectens. The sequence continues at coordinate 5,856,835 of NC_056732.1, read as the reverse complement.
ACTAGTAATGTTAAGAAGAAACCGAACCATAAAATTTTCCTGAAGACAAGGTGAATAGGAATGTAGACATAAGCATCCTCCAAGTCCAGAGAGTCCAGGTAGGCCTGCAGAAGCAGTAAGGGAAACAGGGACTGGAGGGACAGCATTTTGAAAGAGGGGACTTTCAGAAAAGCTTTGAGAAGGGAGAGGTCCAGAATTAACTTCCAACAGCTCTCCTTTCTGGGTACCAAGAACATCTTGGATTAGAAACCTGTGCCTCTCTGGATTGGAGGAAGAGGGTGAACAGTTGTCTGAGCTGAAAGGCCCTGAATGACCCTGGATATTTATTTATTCATTTATTTTCAGTTTGATTACCGGGGAAGTCCACTGGGCCAAGAAGTGCCCATTTTCAGTGGAGGCCCGGGGAGAAAAGCTCCATAAGCAATACAATACAATAAAGGTTACAAAATACAATAAAGGTTACGTAATGTTAGAGGTAAAATACAAGAGTAAGATTCATACATTCAGGAAACTGCAAAAACGTAATATACATCATAAGACAGCGCAAACAGAATATTTTTTTTTTTCAATGGACTTCAGATGTTTACAATATTTACATACTTGGAGTTAATTAAAGTCTGCTAGTTCTGATTTTTGGAGGAATAGAAATAAGCTTGAGAGTATAGTGGAGCAGGAGCATGGAGAGCTTAGTGGAGAGAATCCCTAGAATTTATGTAGGGTGAAAGCAGGAGCATTTCCATTTGGAAGATAGGTGTAGGAAAAGTTGGCTCTTGAAGGATTCAGTGTTAGGACTAGTCCTAAGTGAAGGAGGGAGAGAGTTCCATTTTTTACCTAGAGAGAAGGAGAGTAAAAGCTGGCCAGCGGGACGTTTGGGTTTGTGAATGGAGATTAGGTTTTGGTGTTCAGATCTCAGAGGTCTGTTTGGGATGTATGGGGGAAGGATGTTCGTTAAGGCTGGGCATTTATCTGGGAAGAATATTAATTTGTGAGCGGTGGTTAGCTGGAGATAGTCTAGGTGGTTAGGGAGTTCTAACCAGTTCAGAGATTGTAGGCTAAGGCAGTGGTGAGTTGAGGTTTTGGATTTAGTGGCAAAGTTAGTGATCTTATTATAGCAAGCTTCAAGTTTAGAGGTGTTGGAAGCAGACAGACTGGTTAGAAGAGGGGCTCCATATAGAAGAGAGGGTAGGAGATAGGTAATTGCCAGGGTATGCCTAGAGGAGTTGGAAAGAAATTGATTATTCCTATATAGCACACCTAGCTTTTGGTGGGTTTTCTTTATGTTTTGTTGTATGTGGAGATCGAATTTGAGGTGTTCGTCTATGGTAATGCCAAGAAGTTTTGGAGAGGGGACTACTTTTATAGCAGTGTTAGTTTGGCTTAGGACATTGAAAGCGTTTTTGTCAAAGGAGGAAACCCTGGTGGGGAGGAAAATTAATATTTTAGATTTATTGGAGTTGAGGGAGAGGTGGTTTTGGTGCATCCAGTTCTCTGTAGTGGAAAAAGCTTTTTGAGTTTAGTCTGTAGTTCAGGAATGTTGGGGGCGGCACAGACTAAGATGGAGTCATCAGCGTATTGGATGACTGTAGTGTCAGGGATGACAGTGTGAAGGTTATTTATAAAGATGTTGAAAAGCATGGGTCCGAGGATGGACCCCTGAGGAATGCCAGTAGGTGTAGGTAAGAAGGAAGAGGTGGAGTTCTTCCATCTGACAGCTTGAGATCTGTCAGATAGGTAAAGTACAGTTTTGTACCTACCATAAATATAGATGTTTGTGTGTATACACTGCTGCAGTCATTACACTTGGGTTATCCTGCCGTCAGGCAGTTCCCCAGTCAGCTTGAGTTCCAAAGTCTTGGTCCGGCATCGGTTGCTGTCGCTTCCTCCCTGACGTCAGTGCGACAGGGGTATATAAGATGCAGCCGACGCCATTTTCTTCAGTTTTTCTTGCCCCAGATGTCAGGTGCCCCCAATTAGGTAGGCAATTCAAATTGCTAATAAAACATAAGTAAGAAAAGCAAACAACAACTTTCAGTTACTAGCAAATACACCCCATAGGTAGTAAAGGGTAAATAACCTAGTTACGCACCAGCAGTAAAGAGGGAAAGGAGGGAGGGTAACCTGGACTGCAGCAGTGTTTACACTCAAACATCTACATTTATGGTAGGTACAAAACTGTACTATGTTCATCGTGTTACACTGCTGCAGTCATTACACTTGGGTAGAATCCCAAAGCTGAGGTAGGGTGGCTGGTACTATAATGCATTTGGGGTGGCTATAAGGCCCTGCAGCACTGCAGAGGCGAAGCCAGCTCTGGATTTGGAGTATAGAGGCAGGTGGTAATGCTTGGTAAAGGTATGCACAGAGCTCCATGTTGCTGCTTCCAAAATATCCTTGGTAGGTACTCCTCTGAGGTAGCCCGTTGAAGTGGCTGTTGCCCTGGTGGAATGAGATCTAATGCTGGTAGGCACAGGTTTTCCATGGTGTGTATAGTAGAAATGTATGCAATGTCCTATCCATTTGGAAATAGTCTGTTTTGAAATGGCTTTTCCCTGTACTCCTGCAGCATATGTAACTAATAATTGCTCAGATTTTCTGAAAGCTTCGGTTTTGTCCAAGTAGAAGCGTAACTGCCTGTGAATGTCCAAAGAATGCAGTAGTCTCTCCCCTTTATTCTGTGGTTTTGGATAAAAAGTTGGCAAGTGAATAGTTTGGTTCAGAGGCACACTTGAAACCACCTTAGGCATAAAAGTGGGGTTAGTTCTTAAAGACACCCTGTCCTGGTGGAAAATAAGGAATGGTTCCACTGCCATTAGTGCCTGTAATTCTGAAACTCTTCGTGCTGATGTTAGTGCCAGGAGCAGAGCAGTTTTCCAAGAGATAAATTTTAATTCTGCTGTGCTAGCTGGCTCAAAAGGAAGTAAGGTCAATTTTTCCAAAACAAAGTTGAGGTCCCAAGTTGGAGTTGGTGCTCTACGGGGCGGTCTTATGTTTTTTGCCCCTCTGAGGTACTGTTTTAGCAAGGGATGAGAGAAAATTGGTGGATCCATGTTCTAGTGGGCAGAGATGGCAGAGGCATGTATTTTTATGGATGAAAAGGAAAGGCCTTTGTCCAGCATCTCAGTCAAATATTGTAGTATCTGAGGAATGTTTGGCACAAGAGGGTCAAGGCTGTGAGCCTGGTTCCAGGCACAGAATCCGAGTAGGCTTTCCTGGTACTGGGCCTTCTGGCCTCCAGGATGACATCCATAACTGCTTTGGAGAGAGGCAGTGCTTGTTTGGCTAAGTTATCTTCCATGCAGCTAGGTTTTAGGCCTTTAGCTGGCTGTGGAGTATATGATTGTTGTTCTGAGACAGCAGATGTGGTATTTGAGGCAAAATCCAGGGTGGTCCTTGTGCTCAGTTTTTTAAGATTGGGTACCAGTGCTGGCGTGGCCAGTCTGGTGCAATCAGGATCATATTTGGCTCCTCTTGCCTGGCTTTTATGAGTACTTTTGGAAGAAGAGGTAAAGGTGGGAAAGCGTATACTTGTAGGTTTTTCCAGCTGAATGAGAGGGCATCCACTTTCCATGCTTGTGGATGGTAACTCCTTGTGCAAAATTTCTGTAGCTGGCAATTCCTTGGGGATGCAAACAGATCTATGTCCGGGCTCCACCATTTTTGTGTTATCATTCTGAATATTTGTGGATTCAATTCCCATTTGTGGGGATCCATGATATTTCTGCTTAAGTCGTTTGCCAGTGTGTTTTTCTCTCCTGGCAGGAATTGTGCTTGAGGATGAATTTGATAGTTTATGGCTGTGTTCCACAAGGTCATGGCTTGTCTGCAGAGGGGGTAGGAGTGAGTGCCCCCTTGCTTGTTTATGTATCACGTAACTCTGGTGTTGTCTGTCTTTAGTAGTAGTTGTCCTGGATGCAGCAGGTCCTTGAAAGCTATAAGGGCATTTTGTACAGCTAGCATCTCTTTTTGGTTGATGTGAAGATGCCTTTGTTCTATGGGCCACTTGCCCTGAATACATTTTCCTGCCATGTGTGCTCCCCAAGCATAATCCGATGCATCTGTTGTCAGTGTTTGCCTTGCCATGGGTTGAGTAAAAGGCTGACCCTTGTTGAGGTGTCAAGCCTGAGCCCACCATCGAAACTCCTTCTGAAGGCAAGGAATTAGTGGTATAACTGTTTCCAAACTGACAGTGTTGAGACCATACACTCTTTAGGTACCATTGTAGTTTCCTCATATGCAGTCTGGCATATGGAATTAGTAGCATCCAAGATGCCATGTACCCCAAGGCCTGCAGAATTTTTCTTGCAGGGAGTTGGGTCTTTGTTGTCATCAATTGAAAGTATTGAGTCAGTTGTCCTTGCTTGTCTGGCATGAGATAAGCCATCTGGGCCATTGTGTTCAAGCTGGCACCCAGGAATATTATCTCTTGTGGGGGTACTAGTTTTGATTTCTTTTTGTTTACTGTGTACCCCAGGCAACCTAATAACTTTTTTACAAATGCCAGATACTTTAGGAGAATGTCTTTGCTCTCTGCTTGAATCAGGCAGTCGTCCAGGTACAGATGAATTTGAATTCCTCTCTGTCTGCAAAATGCAATTACTGGTGCTAGGCACTTTGTGAAGACCCTGGGCGCAGTAGATAAGCCAAAGGGCAGTGTAGAGAATTGACAGTGCATTGGAACTGATATGAATCTGAGGTATCTTCTGCAGTTTTGTCTGATAGGGACATGCAGGTATGCCTCCTTGAGGTCCAAGGTCACAAGCCAAGCTTGCTTGCCCAGCATGGGAAGAAGCTGCTGTAATGTCAACATTTTGAATTTCAGAACATCCAGGTAAGTGTTTATAGAAGAAAGATCCAGAATGGGCCTCCAGGCTTTGTCTTTTCTGGGCAGCAGAAAGAGTCTCGAGTAAAATCCTTGTCCTTGTTCCTGTGGAGGTACCTTTTGAATAGCTCCCATGTTCATAAGTGCTGTAATTTGTTTTTGAGCCTCTGCCCACTGATTTGGTGGCAGATTTGGCGTTCCTTTTAACCTTGGCAGAGTGTGAAAGTGGAACTTGTAACCTTGAGATACGATATTGAGAACCCATTTGTCTTTGGTGATCATATGCCAACTGTGATAGATAAGAGCCAGTTTTCCTCCCAAGGGGGTTGCCAAGAGAGAGATGTTTGGAAGCTGTAGTGGGAAGTCATTGGGACTGTTTTTTGTAAGGTTGGTGCCTGTCGTCCCCTTCTTTCTGGCCTGATGCACCCCATTGCCGTGGCCTGTAAGGACCTTGCGGCTGTCCTCTACCTCTTAGATGTCTGTATCTGCCCCTTTGTGGTCTATCCGTAACTGGAAAGGACCAATTCTTTGTTGGCCAGTTTCTGCTAAATCAAGGAGGCTGTACCTGTAAGAAATCCTTCACTGTTTGCATAGATTTTGCCTTATCCTCCATTTTCTTTAATACCTCTTCTGCCTTAATTCCAAATAAAACATCATGCTGCAAAGGTGCATCCAGTAGTTTACCTTTAACATGATCTGGTAACGTATGCTCTTTTAACCATGCATGTCTTCTAATGACAGAGCCTGTAACTGCTGCTCTACAGGAGGCCTCTACAGAATCAAAACCACATTGCAAAGTATGTTTTCCCACTTGTTCAGCAGCATGCAATAAATCCTGCATTTCCTTAAAATTAGGATGATCTGTATCTGAAAGCATTTTTTGTTTCAACTGAGACATCAAAAATTGCTGGTATTTTAGCATGTGAAATTAGCAATTTAAAGCTCTCATTGCTAAAGTTGCAGACGTATATACTTTTTTTCCCCATCTGTCTAATGCTCTGGATTCTTTGCTGATGATGCCTTAACCCCTTTGGGTCCTTGAGAAATAGTTTCTGGGTCTGCCACTGGGCTTTTATACAGAAATTTGTGTGAGTCAGGGACTCTGCAACACCTGTCTGGTTTAACTGGAGCTGGAGGTAAGGAATCAGTATTTAAGCTGGATTCAGTATACACATCATCCACAATATCTAACACTGGCAAAACAGCAAGGGGTCTGTGTTGAGGCAATAGTAGGAATTCTCTGAGCCTTTTCTTGGATGGTGAGTAATCCTGGCCTTCCCAATGGAAATGCTCCCTCATGGTGTGTAAAGTTTCCTCAAAAGAGTAGCCCTCTGGTGGAGAGGCTGATGGAATTGATTCCTCAGCATCAGAATCCTCATAAGGGGGTAAAGAATAACCTAGGTCTGAGGATGAATCTGAGGAAATGGACACCTGGTCGGATGAGTCATAATCTGCATCCTGTCTATGCCTTTTATCAGGAGGGGGATGGGACCCCCTGATCAGAGTGATTAGATCTTCGGCCATTTTGAGCATTTGTTTCTTAGGCATGGAGGCCTGTCCTGGAGACTGTATTTGTTTCTTTGATTTTAAAGGTGGCTTAGACTTAGAAGAGGGTTTAATGCTTAGCTGAGTAGGTCTGAAGACACCATATGAAGCTGCGGGTTGCTCATGTACTCCGGATCCCTCAGCAGGGTCGGTTTCGGTTGTCTGTAAAACTTGTGTGTCCGAGGGCCTAGCCATCTCCACTAGAGAGTCGGTGGCTGCCTGTGGTTCTGCAGAGGTGGTCGCCAGGGGCTGCGAAGGTGCCTCGCTGAAAACCAGAGAACCGGCGACTGGCCTAGAAGAGGCTTCGTCAGTTTTGGGCCTCAGATGCCTTTGTCTTTGCGCTTTTTATGAATTGTAGTCGTTGGAAGTTCCGACGGCATGGTGTAATTAAATTTTCTGCCAAAGTAATGTCGGGCAAAATCAAACCGATGTTTAGTAGTGCGCTTGTTAAACCTAGCACAAAACCAACAACCAGTGACGTCGTGGTCTGGGCCTAGGCATGGGATACAATAAGAATGGAAATCCTTAAGAGGTATTTGCTTCCCACAAGAAATACAGTTATTAACTTTTACTGACATTGGTCTGAGGCAAGAAAAAGTTTCCCCAATGGGGTACTTAGCTTTGTAGAAGACTTCGGTTCTGGATTTGGAATGAAAATCTCAGAAGTCGGCCGACCGGCACTTGCAAACTGCTTTTGCTTCGGGCACCGCGCGGCAAGAAAGACTGAAGAAAATGGCGTCGGCTGCATCTTATATACCCCTGTCGCACTGACGTCAGGGAGGAAGCGACAGCAACTGATGCCGGACCAAGACTTTGGAACTCAGGCCGACTGGGGAACCGCTTGATGGCAGGATAACCCAAGTGTAATGACTGTAGCAGTGTAGCACGATGAACATCTGGAGAACCAGGATAGAGTATTAGGGGAGAGATTAAGGTTGGCGAGATGAGAGAGAAGGTGCATATGGGAGATGGTGTTGAAGGCTTTAGATAGATCTAGCAGTACTGTGGATACAATAAGTCCAGTATCTCGGGCTTGAATAACAGGAGAAAAATTAAGAAACTGATAATGTGGAGATTGAGGAATCTCTGATAAGGGTGGGTGGGATTTCCAAACCATGAAGTAACTGTTTTGTTTTACAGGAGGAACCCAAGAACCCGTGGTGATCTGCTGCCAGGTGGGATAGAGTAATCTGGCCGAGGGGCAGGGAAGGGTGAATGTCAATAGAAGCAGATTTGTCTGGCCATGTGTGCTTTTGACCTCTACATTCCTGGGTAGGTTTATCAGGAAACACCATTTTGGGACATCTCTTACTCTTAAGGGATGTTTCTGCTGCCTATGGACAAAGGAGTATTTAGAAGGATAATTCCTTTGAAACTTAGGGAGAGAAGAAAGAAGAAACGGAGGTCTATTTGAGGTCCTGCACAACTTCCCTTTATCCTGTAAAATGTTAAATAGCTCTGCAGCAGTAGAACCATACAGATTCTGAGTGACCAAGGCAGCATCCAGCAACTTGGCTAAAAGATCTACATGAAGAGTCTGTAACTAAGCCAGTAGTACAAGCAGCATTGCAGCTGCAGTTAATAGAATGAAAAGACACCAGAGAAGTAGAACTCAATAAAAGATAGGAGAAGTCTTAGCTTTGGAATCAATTAGTCAAAATAACTCCAAGTTTAGACAGAAGAGCCAGCATAGAACTGATTATATGGCTCTGAAAGCCAGGGTGGCTGAGGTGTACACTTTTTCCCCAAACCTGTCTATAGCCCTACTGTCCTTGTCACAAGGGAAGTTTGGAAGAAAACAGTAATTTGGACTGTTTATCAACAGAAAGAGAAATGACTGCAGATTCAGAGGAGGGATACTTAAATAGGAAATGTTGAGCCTCAAACACCCTGTAAAACCTGCCAGTTTCTTAGCAGCAGGTAGCCTGGACTCAGAAGGCTGGGAGCAGCAGAAGCAGTGTCTACAAGGGCTTTCAACACAGGAGGGAGTACAGAAGGCCTGAGAGTTCATCAGTAAGTGGGCATAACACCGCATTTGGACTGCAGACATTTGGGAAGTCGACTGCTGAAAATGCTCCATCATTTTTAGAATGGTGTCCCCAAATGAAATCTCCTTAACAGTGGATTTTGGGGAAAAAAGTATCTCCTCCTCTGACCATAAAGCAAGAGGAAAATGGATCTGAAAAGAATATGCAACAACTCTTCCACATAATCCAAGTCCACATTTGCATCAGGAGAGTCAGACTCCCAAAGTCTTTTAGAGGGAGCGGAAGACAAAGGAACAGCAGAAGGCACTGATAACCCCTTGGAGGGTTTCAAGGCCACATGGGCCTTAAAAAAACCCTGAGTGCAATCCTGCCACTCTATGGGGATTCTTGGTCATGGGAAGAGCTACATGCTTGGTCTTTTTGTTTTTCTTCAGAGGAACCTCTGCTCTAAAAGTTTAGATGGATCAGAACCCTGCCTGACTTCAGTGAGGGAACCAGGAACCTCTTCCCTAACCAGAATCTGGGCAATCTCTCTAGGCACTTTTGATATAAATCAGCCATGGTTCTCCCTTCCTATCTGTAGCAGTTATATGCTCAGACTCAGTGGACATAAGAGAAACTAACGCTGCATCAGCCTTCGACTGTGCCTCACAGAGGAACCTGTCATAGGAAGTTTATGGTCCTTAGGTTCTTCTGCTGTCCAGCCTATACCAGATGTTTGTGGAGTCAGATGAAGTCTCTAAACTCATCTTTCAGGGTGATTGGATTCAGAAGCCATACATGCCTTGGTTGGCAACAAAAATGAAGGACAAATGGTATGAAGGATTTTGTGTATAAAAGTCTGACAAATAGCACACAGAGTGTGATTGTGGTCTGCACCTAGGTAGAAAAGTTGCTTTTCGTGTATCTTATGAGGAATCTTCCTCCCACACTCACATTTCCCCTTTCTGGATGACAATGTAAGATGGCAACACCACAAAAAGAAGGAAAAGTCCCCAAAGAGGTACTTATCTGCTGTATGCTCTGTAGCTGAAACAATGTGATGAACAACTTCACAGACTGAATTCCAAAAAAGTAACACTGAGACCGGCGTTAAAGAAATTCTGATGACTAACTGCTTATATGTCACTTATGTACCTTACATAAGGCTTTGGTATGCTGACTGGACATACACTTATCCTTGGTAGAATACCCTTTTAGTAAGGAATACTACAACAGTGACCAAGAAGGATATCAGTAATTGATCATACCTGCCATTCATTCTCCTTACCAGACGGTCAAAGCTACATCCCAGCACACCTAGGTATACTGTTTTCAAAGGAAAAAAATATGCTGACCATTAGTGGCTTCATTTACATACAAAGTCAAAATATTGTTCTTTATATTATTCCAGACATCATAGCTCCAGTTCCTTTCTTTGTGGAAAAGTAACCATCCACAAACACTAAATAACAGGAAGCCCTGTCAAGGTGCTTAGGTATGATGTCTTTGGCAGTGATATTACTGCTGCACATTTTGTTTTTGTTAGAAAATTTTAATTGATAATGTTTTTACACATACTGCAGTGTTTATATGGTTGTTTATCAGTTAAATCCCAAACCCTGGTGGCCAATGAAGCCATAGACCTAAAAAGCCTAAATTTACTTGAGGTAAAATCAGCTCCTTAACACCTTATTTGGACCATTGTCTAGTAACACCCTTAAGATTACATCAGTGGCAATATAGTACCTAGTAATAAAAGGTAAGCTACAATTATCCTAACCCTTGAGTGTTATGATGGAACCTTCCAGTGAAAATGACTAATGTCACAACATCACTCTTCACAGCTGTAATCCTAGTTATGCCATGAATTATAGCCTCACTGTGTCAAACTACAAGGTGATCCTCATTACTGGTACTCCAGCCCACTCTCAAAAACTCACTCCCGGATATGCTGGAGAGCAGTCTATACGGATCCCATGATGAATGTACCAAACTGTTATACTTAGACGTTTTCTAAATAATCCAGAAAGCAAAAGCTTGCCCATTAAGAAATATATCCACCTTCAAATTATTAACATGATTTACTAGAAAAAGATACCTCCTCAGCTATATTCACCACAGCAGAAGCATGCCCATACAGGCCTCTGAGACGACCTATAAACTATAGGACAGACCAATAGTTCCTCACAACACAGAGCAGAAAGTCACATTTCATGCCATAAATTGCATTCTCAGTACCAAGGCTGACAATAACTCCCAGTATCAATAAAAGCACCTTTATTTTATCAGTTGTTCACTGAGAATTACTATATTCTTAACATTGAGAATCACTACATTCTTAATATTGTCCTGAGTCAACCTCTTGGAAATAAGCCTACTTTGATCATCATGACGAAAGACTAAATTAAGTGCAACCATTTCTTTAGGACAGCAAAAATGTTGTAATCTGCACTAAGGTACAGAACTGATCAACAATGGCTGCATTCCTTTATGTCCTTGCTTTGGTCATAAGCATAACTCCTGGAAAGTAGAAAAGTACCCATCCAGAGACAAATGCTAAGCATGCTGCATAACAAGTCACTAGCAGAATGTTTGGTGTATACACTTTTTTAAGATCTCTTGTCATGGGCAGCAGCACAGATGGGATTTGACTCGCATCACAGCACACTAAAATGTTATAATGGAAACACTACCACTAAAATGTGATGTTAGGGACTGAACCTCAAAAGTGTAATCAAATATGTGAGTAATGCAAGTAATAGTGGCATGCACTCTTATCAAACATGAAAAAAGGTCCCAGATGGCACCACAGGAATGCCATTTCTAGTCACACCACTGTTACCCAGCAAAATTAAGTACAAGAAAGAAATTACAGATAAGTGTAGCTCAGTAACAAATTCACAATGCAACCTAACACCAACAGCATAAAGGGAACATGGTCTACTATCCTGGGTATAAACTTCCAACATCCACTCCTAGCTTACACCACTCACGTCACCTTCTGTTGTTTACGTAACATCCCAGGCCTCTTTCTTACCACTCTGTAAACCACAATGTCTTCCAATGCCCCATACCCATAGTAACTGCCTTTCATACAACATATTACCACACACATGCATCCACACTATTCCTTGGGAAGGCTAACATGACCCTTCAATTACTCATTGGCCTTCCAGGGTTGTGGCAGTACTACTGTACTAGGAAGAAGGCAGAGTCCTACAGTTAGTTACTGATCTTAAATTAAGACAAATATAAAATCATGCACATTAATATTTCCCCTGTTAGTAAGCTCAAATGATCTAGGTAAGTGGAGTTGGGGAGCCACAGTGGTAAACGATAACCCTCCTCTCAGATAACAAACAGCAAGGATAAGACTGGCCACAAGAGTATATAAATGAATAAACTTTACTGAAAACAAAAAAAGTCGACACTTTAGTTGCAGGTTAAACAGGCAAAGGAATGAAAAACTGCACACAGAATAATACAATAAGATTTACTTAAACACACAATATTTGCAGAAAAACTCTGTCTAAGCTATCAATACACATCTTTCTCCAACTTAAGAGTAACAAAGCTGTTTTAAGTTCCTAAAAGATAACAGACAAAAACTGAAGACAACAGATTTGTAGAGAAGAGGTCCCATCAATATCTACAAAGCAAAAAGAAAAAAAGACCTTTCAGTTCCTCATTTGTGCTCTTAAGGTTTTGTTACATTTCCTTTAGAAGGAAGCTTTGCCTTAGCCATGCTGCTTTCCCACGGCAAAAGTAACTAAACTAGTTATGCCGCATGCAGAGGACAAGGGTTTAATTATACCAACCCACTGACAGCACTAATACACGGGTTGTCAACATACACTTCTTAACTGTCTACATTTTAACATCTGCTTTCTTTCTCAGTTGTATTCAGATTCAGCTACTACTTTGAAGTGAACTGTACTTAAACATTATGAACTGCTAGCAGAGGAGATTCAAGAAACAGATTCATACATTACCCCTTCTTTTCATCCCCTTTTACAGTTACAGAAGAAACACCTTCAAATTTACTCACATTTTGCAGACTTTATGTTTAGGAATGCTTTTAATCACCAAAGTCAGCTACTCTATAATAACAAAGTCCAGAAAGGAGTGAACTTGACTACGGCTCAGAGTAGGAAGCCCAGTTAGAAATATAAAATCTGTTAACCTGCCCTGTCCTCTTCCTGGGTCTTCATACAAATGCCTTCAAAGAACCAGGTGAAAGCTACTAGCATTATAATCGATCCTTTTGAGGAGCTCCCATCTCTGGTGCCTGAGATTTGCTTCTAACATGAATTCATCTAAAACCTTAGCATATGTGCCAAGTTTCTTCATGTCCACAGGATTAACTGTAAATCCTGACAGCTTCACTTTCTACAACGTCTTCTAGGGCATATCTGGCATAAATGATCATGCCATATTACTAAAACAGCCAGAGGGGCAGCCATTATGGATTCAAAGAAGTTCAATCACACCATACTCCTCAAACAAATGCAAACATCAGTATGGCAGGCATCCTAATATCTGCCACTTAAACACAGATATACTACAATGAACTGCAGTACACTTCATACCTCCCAATGCAAATGTGTCACTCCCTGAAGGTGAACTTACATGGCTTACTGCATAAACATTACAACAAATAATATTTCTATGCATTCTTAAACTGATTGGCCTAATAATATCCCCCACCCCCCCAAAAAAAGTCTAATCACCACACTATCTGTTTGGACTAACCCAGCTTACACAAAAATCAGAAATAAAAGCACTGGAAGACAGGAGCATTTTGGATTGGATACTGACAAACAACCCTGCCAACGCTTCACATGTAGGAATTGTGTCAAACATATATTAGTGAATGTAGCCAAATCTATGCTATATGGAAGCATGCCAAAATGCACAGATATGTCCAACATAACATGGTCAGGAATGATATTAAATGTAATAAAGACACATTCATATTGGTGATCAAAATAGTCAGTGAATAAAAACGGTAGAGGACCACATTAAAAAACAAGCTATGGGTAAAACTCCAAGGAGTGATGGAATACCCAGAAGATTTGGAAAATTTTACAGTAAAGAAATAGTGCAGATGTGAATTGGGTTATTTAACCAGATATGGGAAACAAAAAAAATACCCGGTTCATGGCAGGCCAGATGATTCCAAGGATCATACAAATAGACCAATGTGACTTTGTTAAAGGGAAGCAAACATTTGAAAATGTCCTTCTAGTAAACATGCAAAGGTGGTTCAGAACCCCTTTCGATCATGCTTAGCTTAGATGCTGAAAAGGTAACTGGAGAGAGTCCACTGGTTGTAGCGCTGTAATGTGTTATGAAGGCTGAACTTCCTGATGGGTGTGATGTGGCAACTTCAGAATATTTATGGAGGAGCCAGGGCTAAACTGAAGGTGAGTGGAGGATTCACCTTGGGAATGTTAATTCAAAACATTAGGGTGTCCATTATTACTGTTGCTGTTTGTGCTTTACTTGGAACCTTTAGGTTTATAGATTAGTACTAAGCTAACTGCATTTGCGAGCCACTTTAAGCTTAGCTAATTATCTCTTGTGAGACTTGAACCCTGCACCTTGTATTTGTAAGGCAAACACCTTAACTATTAGGCTACCCTCTCAACCCCCTTTGGCAAACAAAATTAGACAATCAGATACTCAAGAGATGGTGAATGGGAGATGCACTGGGGGATGCATTGTAAATTAACAATGTTTGCTGATGATGTTATAATATTCTTGATGAAGCAAAACAGACATACCACAGCTATTTAGAATGTTGCGGCAATTCACTGAGCTGGCTGAGTATATAATAAATGAAGATAAAGCAAAGGCAATTGTGATGAATTATACAACTACTGACCACTTGGCTCAGGATTACCCCACACTCCAGGCACTACAGAAATAAATACTTAGAAATCTGGATAACAAAAAGTTCACAGGACTCCACACTAGAAAACTGGAACTAAGGAAAAAGTAAAGAAAGATAGTATGATGAAGGAAAAAGGGAGTTGTTACAAACAGATGTAGGCCAGATGGTTCAAGCAAGGATTTTTGTAGTACCGTTAATGCTACATTTCGGCAGGGTTTTTTACACTCTCACTGGCAGAAGAACAGAACAGGCTACAAATTTGGTCACGCAGTTGAGAGCGCTATACAAACTGCAAGACCAAAGTTAATTGGAAAAGGCGGTCCTAGCTGTAAAAGGATTGCAGGAAAGGTTAAATGTTAGCATTTGGGTCAGGAGAGATGTAAATAGGAAAACAGAAAAATGTCTGGATTATCTTAGAGAGGTTATAGCTTGCAAGCTAATACATCAGTAGGCGCTTGGTGGAACTTTGAACTTAAGCCCATTGGGATAGGTTTACCCCCATTTCAGCTGAATGTGGGAGATACTGAGAAACTGGGGACATTACAACAACGGTATACTACTGTGGGAGCAGCTATGAAGAGGAGGAGGCACAATAACCCTGCACAAGGTTTTTGAATCACACTTACAGGGAAGAGCCGCTTAGGTGAAATATAGGGGCTTACTGACAATACTGGAAAAATACAATAATGAAACAAGTAGGAGGCAGTTGAAAAAAAAAACACAGGTGATTGGGTTGTTAATTAAAGTAAGAAGCAATGAAGGGAGGGGAAAGACTAATAAGTAGTCGGCGATATAAGGCCCTAAAAAGTAGATATGAAGGGAAGTGTGCACGAAAACTATCACAGGACAGGAGAGAACATTGAACGGTAGGAAGACAGCTGTAGTATTCCCAATAAGGCTACTAAGGTAAGACATTTCCAGATGTTTTCCTGTAAATACCTCCACAGACACTTTTACATCTCCCATAGGCTCAGTAAGATGTTTTGCATGGTGGAAGCGTATTGTTGGAGGTGTATAGAGGAAAATGGGGAGTGGCGCCATATTTTGTTTTTTTAGAGATGTATAAATTAAAGAAATTCCATATTGACATACAAAGGATAGTTCAGAAAATTTTAGGGGCAAAAGCTTACAGTGAAACAGGAGGATCACCTCTTAAACCACATGGGGGATCCCAGATATTGGAAAAAAAAAAGAGAATTTGTATCGATAGCATCTAAAAAAAAAACAAAACAATTATGATAAATTAGAAAACTCAGCAGGAATTGCAAGATGCAGAAATATTAGAGAAGATGTAGAAATATTAGAGAAGAAGGATGTGTTAAGAAAACAAGAAATGATGCTCCTCGAGGAACATTGTAGCACATTACAAAGAAGAAATGGAGGATGTAGGAAGAACTACTTGAAGAGTGGAGCAAGAAATAAAGAACAGTGCAAAAGAAATACTTGAAAATGCATCCAATCAGATTAAGGTGAGGGTAGAATTCGCTGGACCAGCCCATATAGTACTGTTAAAAGGGGGATAGGTGGGAAATGAGTTAAAGAGGCAAGCCATAGGTAGGGTAGGAAAACATATTTTTGTCTTCATGTTTAGTTTTCTTTTCATTTCTTTTCAGTATCATGTTTGCAATCTGAAGTTGTATAAGCAAATGTTAAAATGAGATCACAAGTAATAGGCTGATTCTTATGTAAAGGGACAAGTTTAGGATAACTGAAAATAAAGGATCATGAAAAGACTGACAAATGTGGATACAATTTGTACTGTAACCAAAGTGTTATGGCTGGATGATGGTTAGTGTCAATAAAAGCTGCCTATTAAAAATACAGCTATAAAAGCAAGGCCTGGGATAGCAATTACGTAAATAGGCTTATTCAGATAAAGCATATAACAATGCAACAATTAAATGTAATAAGACACTCGGAGTATAATTAACTTCTTTATGGAATAAACTTAGAATGCAAAAAAACTGTTATTAAACAGGCACAAATATACTGCTGTAAAAGCAAGGAACAGGGCTTTACATGTTTCTCCAGTAAAAAAAAAAAAAAATTAGTCACAATGTATTACATGACATTAGATCCTTCAAAAGTATTTACTTAGCCTTGCTATAGTAAAACAAATCAAAGTTAATAAATTGTTACCTATTTACAATATACTTATAGCATGCAGCATGTAGAAGTAAAGTACAGGGCTATAAAAGTTGCAACCAACGCCATTTTCTTCACTTTTTCTTGCCCCAGATGTCAGGTGTCCCCAGACAGGAAGGCTGAAAAGATAAAAATATGCCAAAAAACATGCATATATTACTATAAACATTTCCTTCATCTACAAGCAAATACACCACATAGGTTGTATAGAGTTGAGAAGTACAGAAAAGTCCCAGCAGAGAAAGGGGGATGGTGGGTGGGTAACCTGGACTACAACAGTGAACACACTCGAACATCTACATTTATGGTAGGTACACAACTGTACTATGTTCATCGTGTTTCACTGTTGCAGTCATTACACTTGGGTAGAATCCCAAAGCTGAGGTTGGGTGGCTGGGTCTAAATTGGATTTGGCGAGGCTAACGAGCCCTGCAGAATTGCAGTCGCAAATCCTGCTCTGGATTTGGAGTAGAGAGGTAAGTGGTAGTGCTTGGTGAAAGTGTGCACTGAGCTCCAGGTTGCAGCTTCTAATATGTCTTTGGTAGGTACTCCTCTGAAGAAAGCTGCTGAAGTGGCTGCTGCTCTGGCAGAATGAGGCCTAATGCCCTTAGGCACAGATTTTCCATGTTGTGCATAACAGAAGCGGATGCAGTGTCCTATCCATTTGGAGATTGTCTGCTTTGTAATAGGTTTTCCTTGTGATCCTGCAGCATATGCTACAAACAGTTGTTCAGTTTTTCTGAAGGCTTTTGTTTTGTCCAAGTAGAATCACAGCTGTCTGTGTATATCCAAAGAGTGCAGAAGTCTCTCCCCTTTATTCTGGGGATTTGGGTAGAAGGTAGGCAAATTAATGGTTTGGTTCAAGGCCACATTGGAGACCACTTTTGGCATGAATGTTGGGTTTGTCCGAAAAGAAACCCTGTCCTGATGGAAAATGATGAAAGGTTCCACAGCCATTAATGCCTGTAACTCTGGAACTCTTCTTGCTGAAGTAATTGCTAGGAGCAGAGCAGTTTTTCATGATAAGAATTTTAGATCAGCTGTGCTGGCGGGTTCAAAAGGAGGCAGTGCGAGCTTTTCTAAAACAAAGTTGAGATCCCAAGTTGGTACTGGTGCTCTCCTTGGGGGTCTTATATTTTTTGCCCCTCTGAGGTACTGTCGTAGTAGAGGATGTGAAAAAATAGGAGGGTCCGTATTGTAATGAGCTGAAATGGCAGAGGCATGGATTTTAACTGATGAGAAGGATAGGCCTTTGTCTAGCATCTCAGTTAGGTATTGTAAAATCTGAGGTATATTAGGGACAAGTGGTTCGAGGCCTTGTGCCTGGTTCCAAGCACAGAATCTCTTCCATTTTTCTGCATAAGATTTCCTAGTGCTGGGCCTCCTGGCTTCTAAAATGATATCCATAACAACTTTAGAGAGAGGTGCGGTCTGAGTGGCTATATTATCTGCCATGCTGCCAGATTTAAGGTTTTGAGTTGACTGTACAGAATCTGACTGTTTTGCTGTGTCAGAAGATGAGGAATTTAAAGTAGAAGCCAAGCTGGGCCTTGAGACAAGTTCTTTAGGATTGGGTACCAGAGCTGGCGTGGCCAGTCTGGGGCAATTAGGATCATTTTTGGTCTTTCTTGTCTGACTTTTAGTAGCACCTTGGTAAGAAGAGGCATCGGAGGGTACGCATAGACTGTCAGGCCTTTCCAGCTGAATGATAGAGCATCCACTTTCCATGCTTGAGAGTGATAAGTTCCTGTGCAGAATTTCTGTATTTGGTAATTGTGAGGGGAGGCAAAAATATCTATGTCTGGGCATCCCCATTTCCTCGTTATCATGCTGAACACCTGTTGATTTAGTCTCCATTCGTGAGGATCCATGAGATTTCTGCTAAGTTCATCTGCCAGTGTATTTTTTGTTCCTGGCAGGAATTGTGCCTACAGATGTACTTGATAGGTCAGTGCTGTGTTCCACAAAGTCATGGCTTGCCTGCATAGAGGGTAGGAATGTGTGCCCCCTTGCTTGTTTATGTACCACAGAACTGTGGTGTTGTCCGTCTTTATTAATAGTTGTCCTGGATGTAGTAGGTCCTTGAAAGCTGTCAGGGCATTCTGAACAGCTAGCATCTCTTTTTGGTTGATGTGAAGATGCATTTGTTCCTTGGGCCACATGCCCTGAATACATTTTCCTGTCATATGTGCCCCCCAGGCATAATCCGATGCATCCAATGTTATTGTCTGCCTGGCTGTGGGTAAGGTGAAAGGCTGTCCCTTGTTGTGGTGACAGGCCTGGGACCACCATCGAAACTCTTGTTGTAGGCAGGGAATTAAAGTTATGATTGTCTCCAGGCTGTGACAATGCTGAGTCAAAACACTTTTCAGATACCATTGTAGTTTCCTCATAAGCAGTTTTGCATATGGAATTAGTAGAATGCAGGATGCCATGAAGCCCAGGGCCTGCAGAATTTTTCTTGCAGGGAGCTGGGTTTTTGTTGCCACCATTTGAAAATAATGAGTCAGTTGCCTTTGTTTGTCTGGCGTGAGATAAGCCATCTGGGTAGTTGTATTTAAGCTTGCACCCAGGAATATTATCTCTTGAGAGGGCACTAGTTTTGATTTATTTTCATTTACTGTGTACCCTAGGCAAATTAGTAATCTTTTTACAAACGCCAGATGCTGTAGAAGAATGTCCTTGCTCTCTGCTTGAATAAGGCAGTCGTCCAAGTAGGGATATATTTGAATTCCTTTTTGTCTGCAAACTGCAATTACTGGTGCCAGGCATTTTGTGAAGACCCTGGGCACAGTAGATAAGCCAAAGGGCAGTGCAGAGAATTGGTAATGCATTGAGCCTGCTATGAATCTGAGGTATCTTCTGCAAGTCTGTCTGATTGGGACATGCAGGTATGCCTCCTTGAGGCCCAAAGTAACTAGCCAAACCTTCTTGCCCAGTACGGGCAGAAGTTGCTCTAGCGTTAACATTTTGAATTTTGGAACATCCAGGAAAGTATTTAGGATTGACAGGTCCAGTATTGGTCTCCAGGCTTTGTCCTTTCTGGGTACTAAGAAAAGACTTGAGTAAAAACCTTGTCCCTGTTCTTGCTGTGAAACTTTTTGAATAGCTTCCATTTCCATATGAGCAGCAATCTGTTTTTGGGCCTCTGCCCATTGGTTTTGTGGCAGGTCTGGCATACCTTTTGATTTTGTAAGCGTGTGGAAGTGGAAAAATAAAGCATTGATTTTGCTTTATCCTCCATTTTCTTTAACACTTCCTCTGCCTCAACACCAAACAAAGTATCATGCTGTAGTTGAGCATCCAATAATTTTACTTTAACATGGTCAGGTAAACTTTGTTCTTTCAACCAAGCATGCCTTCGAATAACAGAGCCTGTAACTGCGGCTCTACAAGAAGCCTCTAATGAATCAAAACCACATTGCAGAGTATGCTTCCCCACTTGTTCAACTGCATGCAATAAATCCTGCATTTCTTTACTGTCAGGAGTTTCTGAATTTGAAACTATTTTCTGTTTTAACAATGACACGAGATACTGTTGATATTTAAGCATGTGAAACTGGCAATTTAAAGTCCTTAAAGCTAAAGTAGCAGAAGTGTAAACGTTTCCCCCCATCTGTCCAGAGCTCTGGAATCCCTATCGGAGGGAACAGGAATTTTAGCAGTGGAAGCCTTAACCCCTTTAGGACCCTGAGAAATTGTTTCTGGGTCTGCAGCGGGGTTTTTGTAAAGAAATTTATGGGAGTCAGGGACTCTGTAGTACCTGTCTGGCTTGACTGGTGCAGGGGTAAAGAATCAGGAGACAGACTGGATTCAGAAAAAACATCATCAACAATATCAAGCACAGGGGGATAGCCAGGGGCCTGTGCTGAGGCAATAAAAGGAAGTCTCTGAGCCTTTTCTTGGATTCTGAATAATCCTGGCTCTCCCAATGGAAATGCTCCCTCATAGTGTGCAGGGTTTCCCCAAAAGAATAATCCTCAGGCAGAGAGGCTGAAGGTATAAACTCCTCTGCATCAGAGTCCTCATAGGGTGGGAGAGAGTATCCCTGATCAGAAGAGGAATCAGAGGAAATGGAAATCTGGTCAGAGGAATCATAGTCAGTGTCTTGCCTAGGCCTTTTGTCAGGAGGGGGATGGTTACCCCTGATTAAAGTAATTATGTCTTCTACCATTTTTAGCATCTGTTTCTTTGGCATGGATGACTGTTCTGGAGAATGCTGTACTTGTTTCCTTGTCTTTAATGGTGTTTTTGACTTTGCCTTGGCTGTTGTAGTGGGCTTAATTGCAAGCTGTGAAGGTCTGAAAACACCCACAGAAGCCGATGCCTGCTCAGCGGCTCTGGACCCATCTGAGGAAATAGTTTCCGTAGGCCCAATATCTTGAGTTTCCATAGGCCCAGGTGTCTCCACGTGGCTGTCGGTTACGGCCTGTGGCTCTGAGGTAGCGGGTGTCAGGGGCTGCGAAAGCGCCTCACTGAGAACCGGTAAACCAGCGACTGGCCTAGAAGAGGCTTCGTCGTCGGTTTTGGTCCTTTTCTTTGTCTTTGCGTTTTTTTTAAATTCCAGTCGTCGGTTGTTCCGACGGCATTATGTAATTAAACCTTCGGCCAAAGTAATGTAAAGCAAAATCGTACCGACGTTTAATAGTGCGTTTATTAAATCTGGCACAAAACCGACAACTGGTAACGTAGGCAAGGAATACAGTAAGAGTGAAAGTCCTTATCAGGTATTTGCTTCCCACAAGAAATACAATTATTAACTTTTACTGACATTGGTCTGGAGCAACAAAAAGTTTCCCCAACGGGGTACTTAGCTTTATTGAAGACTTTGGTTCTGAAACTCAAATTTGAAAATCTCAGGAGTCGGCCGACCGGCACTTGCGAACTGCTTTTGCTTCTGGCACCGTGCTGCAAGAAAGACTGAAGAAAATGGCGTCGGTTGCAACTTTTATATCCCTGGCACACTGATGTCAGGGAAGAGGTGACAACAATCGACGCCAGACCAAGACTTTGGAACTCGGGCCAACTGCGGGTCGCCTGCCAGCAGGATAACCCACGTGTAATGACTGCAACAGTGAAACACGATGAACATCTGCTTCATCACAGCTCTGCAAAGTGCTTGGATATATGAGTGGTCAACTCTGAAAAAAATATAGTCTTTTAGTAGCCAGTGCTGGTATTCCAGGCAAGGTGTGCATGTGGCCTGACAGAAGCCAGTAGCACTGGCTATACCTCAAAGATGAAGACAGAGGCCAAAAAAACAGATGTAATATGCAAGTCTTTTACCTCACCCTAGAGAGTGCTGCTGTGCAAGTAAATTTACTATAAAATCAGATGTTCAAATGGTCACTGTTGCAGTAGCCTAAGCTATATGTGGGTTATACCCTATATAGGATATAACAGCTGTCCAGCTTCTAAAGCTTCAGGGCACCTTCCACATGCCGAAATCATTAGTCACCTTGAACTGAGATGACTACAGGTTTGAGCACCAAGCCCTTCAGAGTTTTCACACTGAGAGAGGGAGGCTAAGCCCTGAAAGGACATCACTAGGAAAAGAAAAATAGATGTGCACACCCGGGCATAAACAAGACCTGAAAAAACAAGGGGGGGAGGAATTCTGCACAGGAGATCAAACATCTACCATTACGATAAGTTTACTTATACACCTGTACTTTGTTCATCATAGTGGTCACTGCTGCAGTAGACTACGTTACCACAGCTTGGAATTCCTGGGGGGGGTGGAATGGGAAGGGTCCAGCAGCCCCTGGAGAATGATCCTAGCAAAGCCTGCCCTAGACCTGGAAAAGGAATCTAATTTGTAGTGCTTTGAAAAAGTATGCATACAGGAACAAGTTGGTGTTTTACTTCTAAAGTTCAACCCTTTCCAAAAAGTCATTGATGAAGCCAGGGTCTTTGTTGAATGAGTTTTGCTCCTGCTTGTAATACTTTTATTGTGGTGGGAATAAAAATAATAGCCTGAGACAACTATTCATAAATGTTTTTCTTATTTATTTATTTTAATTTTGTTGACTGGTAGTGTCCGACTGAGCTAAAGCCCTTTTTCAGAGGAGGCTCAGGGGAAAAAAGCTCCAGAACGTACAAAATTACTATACAGACATTCAATAAGTTACAAATGTCATGCAGTAGCTGCCAAGTTATACAATACTATAAACAAAAGTATGATAAAGCATAAGAAGCAAAAATGTAGTAGTTTAAAAAAGTTTGCTAATCTAAAGTTCAATAAGCAGATTATAAGAAAAGTTTTGGAAGCTACATAGAAAAATGGGATGTAATAGTAAAACAGGATTATGTTGGTTGGTTATGGTCATGGAGGGTGCGAACAGTGGCAGGTCCATGTTTTTTGAAGTAGTCATCGGTGGCTAACTTGAATTGTTTGGGGTGTGTTAAGGTTCTTTATTTCTAGGGGGACTTTATTCCATGCAACAGAGGGGTGATAGCTGTATAAGTTGTACCCTGTCTTAGATTTAGGATTGTAAACAGTCAATAGGCCTTGGTTTGCACTTTGGAGATGTCTGATAGGGGAGAAGAGGGATGACAGAGCTGGTCAGAAAGCTGGCTGATATAGAATGGAGTGTATGATTTGGAGCTGAGACTGGAGAAACAGGTGTGGTAGTTCGAGCCAGTTCAGGTATTTTAGGGAGAGACAGTGGTGAGATTTATATGTCTGTTGAGCTGCAAATTTGGCTATCTTGTGATAGGTCGATTCTAGTATGGTGCGTAGGGAGGAGTTCAGATTTGTAAGTATTTGGGAAGAGTAAGTTAAGCAAGGTAGAAGGTAGGCATGAGAAAGAGTAACCCTAGCTTCAGGGATGAGGAATTCGTTATTCCTGTACAGAAGTCCTAGCTTCTGATGGGTTTTTCTGATGCAATTGTTAATGTGTAGATCAAATTTTGGTGGATCATCAATGGTAATGCCAAGTAGTTTTGTGCTAGATTCAACTTCTACAGGGGTATTGTTTAGGGTTGCTATGAAGAAGGAAGGCTTAATGTGTTTAACAGATTTAAGAAGAAAGAGTAGCAATTTTGTTTTTTTAGGGTCGAGGATGAGCTGCTTATTTGTGAGCCATGTCTCTACGGAGTTGAAGGATGTCTGGGTAGTAGTAAGGAGTTCAGAGGGTGAGTTAGCAATAGTGATGACTGTAGTCATTTGCATATTGGAAAATGACAGACTGGGGACAAGAGGAGTAAAGTGAGTTGGTGAAGATATTAAAAAGTAGAGGTCCAAGAATGGATCCTTGGGAGACACCTGTTCTTAGTGGAAGGGGGGGGGGTGGATAGTGTGAGTCCCATCTCACTGATTGCTGCCTATAAGTGAGATAGCTAGAGAACCATGCCACTGTACCAGGGGAGAAGTTAAGGTCTGTAAGTTTGTTAAGTAGCAGAGAGTGAGAGACAGTGTCAAAAGCCTTTGATAGGTCAAGGAATAGGTAAGATAGGAGTTTAGGATTGTCTTTGGCTAGAGAAATAGTGTTGAGGAAGGATAGTAGAGCTGTATTTATTTATTTGACATGTGTTTACAGGAAAAGTCCGATTGGGTCCAGAGTACCCATTTTCAGTGGATGCCCAGGGAGACATTTCAATTAAACAAGTAAATGAATGAAATAAAATTTCACATAAGTCATAATACACAACACATATGCAGGTATGTGAATATGCATCATCACCGATACCAGAAAATATGTAGAAAAGGCAAATAAGCCACAGAAAATGTTGATGTATGATTCAAGCAGAAATAACATGGGGAGTAGTTAGTAAGCAAGAGTAACTGGAGAAAA
The DNA here is from genome assembly GCF_019279795.1 of Protopterus annectens. Classification (NCBI taxonomy): domain Eukaryota; kingdom Metazoa; phylum Chordata; order Ceratodontiformes; family Protopteridae; genus Protopterus; species Protopterus annectens. The sequence continues at coordinate 5,832,664 of NC_056732.1, read as the reverse complement.
AGGATGATGACAGAAGTAGGAGATAGTTGGTAGGAAGTCAAGCAATTATAGTGACATAGGACAGCAAAGGAGGCTAATTATAAAAGAAGGGGGGAGAGAGAAAGACGTCATAAATGAGAAAGTAGAGATGGATGAGCAAGAGAGGCTATGCAACTTGGGAGGGTGAAGCAAGAGATACAGTCGAAATTAGAGAAGGAAAGGTACAGACAGACAAGAACATTAGGATGTGGGATCATAGAAGAGGGATGATGAAACGATGCCTCCAATAGCTTTTCAACAAGAACAGATCCATGATTTCATGATTTAGTTAGAATTGTTTTAGTACGTGTTTGAAAGCAAGGAAGTTAAGAGTTTGTTCTGATATTTAAGGAAAGGTTATTTCAGGCTTTGGTGGTAGCGTAGGAACAAAGATTTTGCCTGGCAGATAGTTTTTTGTTTTTGCAATGAGAGGAGTTGTCTGTCTTATCTTAAGCATTATTTAGGTAGGTAACTATGAAGTACTGAATTGATTCAGGACAGGCAGTAGGTTTATGAATAATAACATGGGCAGTTATGAGTTGTAGGTATCAAGAGCAGTCATTCGTGTGGTATGAAGTGTTAGATGCAAATTTAACTATTTTACTGTAACCAGATTCGAGTTTTGGGGCAAGTATGATGTGTCGATTGGTGAGAACAGGAGCACCACGTAAGAGCGATGGTGAGAACAGGAGCACCACGCAAGAGCAATGGTATTAGGTAAATGTTTGCAAGAGTTATTTTGGTAAATGAGTTTAAATAATGTTTACGCCTATAAAGCATTTGTAGTTTCCGATGATTTTTTTATTATTCTAGATATGAAGTTCAAATTTAAGATTTTCATGTATTATCACATCTGCAGCCACGGTGGTGCAGCGGTTAGCGTCGTCACCTCACAGCAAGAGGTTCTTCCGTTCGATTCTCGGCTGGAGCGCCTCCTCTGTGGAGTCTGCATGTCCTCCCCGCAGTCGAGTGATGTTAAAGACATGCAGGTAGGTGCGAGCGTGAATGGGTGTGTCTTTGTTGAAGGTTGGGTGTCGGGCTGGCAACTCGGCACTGTAAAAATCCACTGCCAATCATGAGCGGAGCTGAGTTCAGCTGTGGCAACCCCTAACCGGGAAAATCCAAAAGTCTCATCACACCTAAGAGTTTTGTATGGGGAACTACTTCAATAAGTGTATTGTTCTTGGAAAGGACATCAAAAATCGATTTGTCAACAGAATGGGATTTGGGAGTGAAGAGAAGTTTATTTCGTTAGGATTGAGTAACAGTTGGGAATTTGTAAGCCAAAAATCTGACAGAAGAGGGTTGGGTCATTTGCTGAAGATGCATCAGGTTATTTGAAGAGCAGATAATCAAATCATCATCTTGCACACTGGATTAAGGATCCTTGAGAGGAAAAAGTGTGGAGATTTCTGAGAAGACGGGGACTAAGAACAGAGCCTTGGAGCACACCAGTGGTTAGGTGAAAGGAAGCCTACAGACTGCTGTCTGTTGGAAAGACAGCTAGTGAACCATTTTATGGCAGGAGAAAGTCCAAGGATACAGACTTGGTGAAGGAGTTTTGGAGGGAAACAGTATCAAATGCCTAAGTCTTCCAGAGTCTCTGGTGTTATTCTCAGTGTCCATAAAAGAAAGTACACCTGCTGTGCTATGGGATGGCCTAAATCCAGTTTGGGCTGAGGTTAGTAGTTCATTTTGGAGATGATTAAGCTGTTATTTATGGACATATTTTTCTACAAGCCTGGTTCTTTCTGCATGAAGATGAGCTATGGTGTTAAGGGCATTAAGAAATGCGGTATTAAAAATGATTTACTGCATCATCTAGAGGAAGATTTTTTAATACAGATCAGTCTACAGGTTTCAATAGGTCAAGGAAGGAATGTTGATTGAAATTAGATACATTCTGTTTTTTTTTTTATTTTTTAGAGATGCTGTTTGGCTATGTGGGTGATAGCTATATCTATAGGTATATGCTGGTAGATGAACTTAATGTTAGGAAGGGTACCAGCTTTAGTATATTTGCTTAGGTTTGAGACCAGGATCCAAACAAAGATGGAGCCAAGGTTGCTATTTCAGTCATATCTACTTGGTGCATTGATGAGATGTGACAATCCAAAGAGCTTTATACTGGCAGTAGGAAAGTCAGATGTTTAGCCAGCTGATATTAACATCCCCTGAAATGATGGTTTCTTGGGAAACTGTAGTTGATGTCCAGGACAGAACATTTTCAAGTATTGGGATATTCTAGTCAAAGAAATATGCGGTACGGTAATGAATAAACTTCTAGTGTTTTTTAAGTTTAAAAAGGCGATTAGAATTTCTGCACTAGAAAACTTTGAAATGACTAAGATGTGGAAGCTCAGTGCTTGGGATAAATTAACACAATTCTACTCCCTTTGTCTTCTCTGTCTGTGCAAATTATACTATAGCCAGGGGGTCCAGAGTCTAGAGTATTTATCTTAGGTTTAAGTCAGATTTCTGTGGCAGCTAATATATCAGGAGTTTGTTGTGATATCCAGACATGCAACTCTGCAGTTTTATTACATTTGCTAAGAAGATGTAATGTGACCAAGTTTAGTATCTTAGCTAGGGGTGAGGATATTGGTGGAAAGCTGGGACCTACAGTACCTTTTTATATCCTTCCAGTTCACACCCATAGCTCCTTATGGGGTCTAGACTTTTTTGTGGTCTGGCTTATTTAACTAAGTGACTTACCTGCTAATAATAGGCAGTATTAGAAAAGGCATGGGATTATTAACAAAATGACACTAAGATTGGTACTGTAGGATATACTGTTGTTGTTGTGTCTTTCGGCTTTTCCCGGTCAGGGGTCGCCACAGCGGAACTCCGGTCCGCTAATGATTGGCAGTTGATTTTTACGTGCCGAGTTGCCAGCCCTGATGCACAACCTTCAACGAAGGTACGCCCATTCACGCATGTCTCCACGCAGAAGACGCTCTAGCTGAGAGTCGAACCGGTCAGCATCTTACTGTGAGGCGACAACGCTACTGCAGCACCACCACCGCGGATACTAGTACTGGAGAAATTAATCATTCTTCATCACTTACCTATATTTTCAAATTTATGTTCATATTTTCATAACTGAGAGCCTTACATGTTACTAAGGAGTTTGGTGTGATATGCCATGGGGTAAGACAAGAAAAATTAATGTAAATGCCCTTTTATATCACACTATACCTGATATATTGCTAGCTGGTTGTTAGTAATTATGAAAGCAAACAATATTTCCGTATTTAATACTTCAAAAACACAAGTGACTTACAAACTGTTGCATGATATCAGATGCAATCTTAGATGTTCAAATTTTCACTAAGTTGTACATCTTCAGAAATACTCAGTGTTGTTTATTCTGCTAATTATACATTTACACACGTTTTCCTTTTTTTGTAAATAGTTCTTACTGATAACATTGCAATTTGTACAGTTTTCACAGCTTTTATTGTACACAAAATATTTAATTTTGTTTGTTTTATCCTTTTTAGGTTTATTTTTCAGAAAATGGTCTGGAATACAAGTTGTTTGCAAGCTGCTAAAGGTGTGACATTCCACACCACTTAGGTGTTAATGAATTAATAGTAGTAGTTTTTGGTGGGTGTCCAATATTTTAGGTGCTGGGGAGTTAGAGATGGTAATGTAATTTGTCTGCTTTGACAAAGGTTGTCCCTTCTTACCCTCACAAGAAATGAGCAACTGATCAGAAGTTCTGAAAGATATTTGTTCTGTCAAGATAGAGTTATCTGTGGGCATTCATTATATGGAGTAACCTCCCCCCATTCTTGGATTCAGTGAAGAACACAGGAAGATGGGCAGACTGGCTTAAAGTAAAGTAAACCCAGACACTACTTTAGGCATAAAAGAATGCTTAGTTCTCCAAGAAATACTGTCTCTGAGGAAAATGAGATAAGGTTGACCTACCAAACGAGCTTGCAACTCAGATACTCTTCTTATAGAGGTCAGAGCATAGTACAGTTTTGTACCTACCATAAATGTAGATGTCCGAACTGGATAGCATCTGCAGTCATAACAGCTGGGTTGTCCTGTCGTCAGGCAGCCCGTCAGTCGGCCGGATTCCAAAGTCCGGGTCCGGCTTCGGCTGATGTCGCTCTTCCTCCGACGTCATCTCTGTTGGACTTCGGGTATAAAGGCATCAGCCGACGCCATTTTCCTCAGTGTTTCTTGCCCCAGATGCCAGAAGCCCTCTTGAAGGCTAAAAATTTTGGATAGATGCCAATGTTTCCAAAAGGATAGAGGTAACCACAAAAATAAGCATGTATGTACATATATACAAACAAATACACCATAACAGACTCCCCCCCATCAGCTAGCTATTAGGAGGGTAAACACCCTAGGAGTACCTCAGAGGGGAAGGAGGGAGGGTAATCCTGACTGCAGATGCTATCCAGTTCGGACATCTACATTTATGGTAGGTACAAAACTGTACTATGTCCTTCATGGATGCATCTGCAGTCATAACAGCTGGGTAGAATACCATAGCCAACTAGGGGGAGGAGGATAAAGGTAGGTTATGGTGTGTTTAGGATCCCTTGCAGTACAGCAGTGGCAAACCCTGCTCGGGATCTGGAATATAGAGGCAAATTATAATGCTTGGCAAATGTATGCACGGAGGTCCAAGTAGCCGCCTCAATAATGTCTTTGGTAGCCACTCCTCGTAAGAAGGCTGTGGTAGTGGCTGTTGCCCTTGTAGAATGAGGTCTTATGTTCTGTGGAATTGGTTTTCCATGGAAGGAGTAACAGAATCGTATGCAATTTCCTATCCATTTGGAGATTGTCTGTTTGGAAATAGCTTTTCCCTCTCTTCCTGTTGCATAGGCCACAAAAAGCTGGTCAGTCTTTCTGCTGCTTTTGGTTCTGTCCAAGTAGTAGCGTAGCTGTCTATGCACATCCAAGGTATGCAGTATTCTTTCCCCTCTGTTTTGTGGGTTGGGAAAGAAGGTAGGTAGGTGGATTGCCTGGTTTAAAGACACTCTGGATACCACCTTAGGCATAAATGTTGGATTAGTCCTCATGGATACTCTGTCCTGGTGGAAGATTAGGAAGGGTTGCACTGCCATTAAGGCCTGTAGTTCTGAAACCCTCCTTGCTGAGGTAATTGCCAGTAGAAAAGCAGTTTTCCATGACAGGTGTTGTAAGTCTGCTGTTGCTGCTGGCTCAAAGGGTGATAGTGTCAACTTTTCTAGTACGAAGTTTAAGTCCCAAGCTGGTAATGGTGGTTTTCTTGGAGGTTTTACATTCTTGATTCCTCTGAGAAATTGTCTGAGCAGAGGGTGTGAAAAAACAGGTGGATCAAAGCTGTATTCTGCTGAAATAGCTGATGCATGTATCTTGATGGAGGAGTAGGACAGGCCTGAATGGAGAAGTTCGGCCAGATACTCCAGGATGTTAGGCATATCTATGTTTGACACATCTTTTCCTCTTTCAGAACTCCAACTGACAAACCTTTTCCATTTTCCAGCGTAGTTCCTTCTTGTTGAAGGTCTGCGTGCTTCAAGAATAATGTCTTTAACTCTTTGGGAAAGTTCTTGATTAGCTGCTGCTATGTGATGTTCCATGCAGTCAGTTGTAAGGTTTTCAGGTTTGGATGTATGGTGCTGTAGTTCTTCTGAGTTAGCATCAAAGGCATCAGGGGTATTGGCCAAATATTGTTCCGAGACAGGCTCCTTAGTAGTGGGTACCAGTGTTGTCTTGGCCAGTTTGGAGCTATCAGGATTATCCTTGGATGTTCTTCCTTGATTTTTAGGAGTACTTTGTGTATCAAGGGAAGAGGTGGGAATGCATAAACTGTTAGGCCCTTCCAGCTGAAGGAGAGCGAATCCACTTTCCATGCTAGTGGGTGAAATGTCCTTGTGCAGAATTTTTTGAGTTGGTGATTGTGAGGGGATGCAAATAGATCTATCTGAGGCATTCCCCACTTCTTTGTAATGGTCCTGAAGATGTCCGGGTGCAGGTGCCATTCGTGAGCATCTGATGTGGTCCTGCTTAAAATATCCGCTAGAGTATTTTCTTTTCCTGGTACAAATCTTGCTTGCAGCTGGATGTTGTAGCTGAGTGCCAGGGTCCACAGTTCCAAAGTCATTCTGCAAAGGGGTATGAATGAGTGCCTCCCTGTTTGTTGATGTACCACATGACTGTGGTGTTGTCTGTCCTTATCAACAGCTGGCCCTCTTTGAGAAATGGTCTGAACTTTTGGATAGCGAGTTTTACAGCCAGCATTTCTTTTAGGTTGATGTGCAGGTGAAGTTGATCCTGAGTCCACAATCCTTGCACGCATTTGTCCTGCATGTGGGCCCCCCATCCTAGGTCTGAAGCATCTGTTGTAATGCTCTGGCTTGCTTGACATCTGTGAAAGGGAAGGCCTGGGTTGGACCGGCATGCCTGGGCCCACCATAGGAACTCCTGGTTTAAGCATGGAATTAGTGGGATTTCTGTTTCGAGGCTGTGCCTGTGTTGGGACCATAAATTCCGTAGGTACCACTGTAGTTTTCTCATATGTAGTCTGGCAAATGGAACCAAAATTATGCATGATGCCATGAAGCCCAAGGCCTGCAGAACTTTTCTTGCTGTTAATTTGTTTAGCTTTGTTAGTGACAAGAAGTAAAGAGGGAGTTCTTTTTGTTTTTCTGTAGTTAGGAATGCCATTTGTCTCACTGTGTCCAATTCCGCTCCCAAGAATGTCCTTGTTTGGGATGGTATCAGTCTTGACTTTTGTAGATTGACTGTGTATCCCAGTGCTTGTAGCAAGTAAATGACCCTTTGCAAATATGTTGTCAACTTGCTTTTGTTGTCCCCTTGTAGCAGGCAGTCGTCCAGGTATGGGTAAATATGAATTCCCTGTAGTCTGCAGTATGCGATTACTGATGCCAGGCATTTTGTGAATACTCTGGGCGCAGTAGATAAACCAAAAGGCAATGCTGAGAATTGATAGTGCTCTGATCCTGCAAGAAATCTGAGGTATCTTCTGCAAATTGGTCGAATAGGGACGTGCAGGTATGCCTCCTTGAGATCTAGAGTTACCAGCCAACACTCCTTGCCCAGCATGGGAAGAAGTTGCTGTAGGGTCAGCATTTTGAATTTTGGGACAATGATGTATGTATTCAAGGCGGACAGATCGAGAATTGGTCTCCAACTTTTTTCCTTTCTTGGAACTAGGAACAGTCTGGAGTAGAACCCCTTTCCTTGCTCTGCTGCAGGCACTTTTTCCACAGCTCTCATGTTTGCTAACTCCATTATCTGTTGTAAAGCTTCTGTTTTTTGATTTGGAGGTAGATTTGGCATTCCTCTTTTGACTGGTATAGTGTGGAAGTGGAATCGGTAACCTTGATGTATAATTTGTAGAATCCACTTGTCTTTTGTTATGTGGTGCCAGTTCTTTGCAAATAAAGTTAACCTTCCGCCTAGTGGAGCTGCTATTTGCTCCCTGGTAGGTGGTTTTAGGAGTAAGTCACTGTGGCTGTGTTGAAGTAGAGGCAGTGGCTGTGTCTGTGCCTCTGTTGTTACATTGCCACTGTCGTCCTCTGTAGGCACTTCCTCTGGTTTGGTTTCTGCCTCTGGAACGTCTGTTCCTGCCCCTTTGAGATCTTGTGGAGTCAGGAAAGGACCAATTCTTGGCAGGCCAGTTCCTGCTAAACCTTGGGGGTTGAACCTGCAGGAAATCTTTAACAGTTTGAACTGATTTCGCCTTTTCTTCCATTTTCTTCATAACCTGCTGGGCAGGTGCACCAAACAAACTTGTCTTATCCATAGGAGCATCTAACAATTTAGCTTTAACATGATCTGGTAGAGCTTGCTCCTTTAGCCATGCATGCCTTCTTATCACTGTGCCAGTCATGGCTGATCTAAATGAAGCCTCCAGTGCATCATAGCCACATTTTAAGGAATGGTTACTAACCTGCTGTATGTTATTTACCATTTCTAATACATATTTCTTGTCAAGAGCTTCATCAGTGGTTAATTTTTTAGTTAACTGATCAAGCATAAACTCTTGGTATTGAATCATGTGAAACTGGTAGTTTAAAGCTCTAGCTGAGAGAGTAGCTGAAGTGTATACTTTTTTACCCCATCTGTCTAATGTCCTTGCTTCCCTTTCAGAAGGAGTAGGGTTTTTAGCTATGGTTGCGGCAACTGCCTTGGGACCCTGGGATATAGTTTCTGGGTCTGCAAGGGGGGCCTTGTAAAGGTGGTGATGAGTGTCAGGCACCCTGTAAAATCTGTCTGGTTTGGCAGGGGCTGGGGGTAATGAGTCTGGAGCAGAGCAGACATCATTAAAGCGTCATCTACCACAGAAAGAACAGGAGGTATAGCTAAGGGCCTGTGCTGTGGAAGGTGCAGAAAGGTTCTAAGTCTTTTCGAATCTGAGAATTCTTGTTGCTGCCATTGGAACTGCTCTCGCATGGCATGCAAGGTTTCCCCAAAGGAGAATTCTTCTGGAGGAAGCAGCTGGAATGGATTCTTCAGCATCAGAATCCTCAAAGTTAGAGAAAGGGCCTCTGGCTGGTCAGTAATGTCTGATTCATCTGCAGAATCATCAGAGGACACTGGCTCTGGGGGCTCTGCCCTAGGTCTCTTATCTGGGGGCTGAGAGGCCCTGTCAGGGTGAGGTTGAGATCCTCTAATTAAAGAAATCAAATCTTCTGCCAAGGTGAGCATTTGAGAACTAGGAGAGGGCCTGGTAGAGGGTGGTTTAACAGGCACTGATTTGGCAGACTTGGCTGCTTTAGCCCTGGCGAAGGCCTTAATGGACATGGCTGCTGGAGGCCTAGCAGCACCACGTGCTGGGGTAGAGACATCCAGGGGAATGGTGTCTGATAAGTCAGTGGGTAAAGTTTGAGAGGCCGATTCAAGAATTGTAGCAGGGGCCTCAAGAGTAGGGATAGATTCGGCTGTACCTAGATCAGTTTTCTCGGTTTCGGCCGAAACCGAGACACTCGCGGTTTGCTTAAGCGTGGTTTCAGCCGAAACCGCGGACCGCGAGTGTCGGTCTTTTTCTTTGTGTTTTTTGGCAGAAAGTGTAGTCGGAGGTTCCGACGACATAATGTAAGCAAAGTCAGAACCGAAAAACTGTTCTGCAAACTCCGACCGACGCCTAAGCGTTCGTCGGTTGAAGGAAGCACAGGCCGAACAGGCTGCTACGTCGTGGGCTGGGCCTAAACAAGGCAGACAGTAAGAATGGAAATCTTTATGAGGTATTTGTTTCCCACAGGTTAAACAATTATTAACTTCTTCTGACATCGGCTGAGGCAAGAAAGAGTCCCCAACGGGGTACTTAGCTTTAGAAGTCTTCGAAGTAGTATTCGGTAGAAAAAATCTCTGGATCCGACCGACCGGCACTTGCGAACAGCTTCTGCTTGCGCCACGCGCAAGAAAGACTGAGGAAAATGGCGTCGGCTGATGCCTTTATACCCGAAGTCCAACAGAGATGACGTCGGAGGAAGAGCGACATCAGCCGAAGCCGGACCCGGACTTTGGAATCCGGCCGACTGACGGGCTGCCTGACGACAGGACAACCCAGCTGTTATGACTGCAGATGCATCCATGAAGGACATCAGCAAAACAGTTTTGCATGTTAAGAACATCACGTCAGTCAGATGAGCTTGTTCAAACAAAGCAAGTGTTCACTTCTCTAACACGAAATGAAGACCCCAAGGAGGTGCCATCCGCTTTCTTGGAAGCTTCTTATGCAGCACCCATTTCAAAAACATTTTCATGTAAGAAAGCAATGAAAGAGGAGGGATTCATGAGCAGACATGATGGAATGGCTGACAAATGAACCTTGACAGAGGAGTAAAACAGGATATAGGATGGCAACTCACATAAATAAATACTGTAAAACCAAAGAAAACAAGCCTCAAATTGGTGTCATGTTTTGTTGGCACCAACTCGAAAATCTTTTCCATTTCCTACTATGACATCTTCTAGCAGCAGGCTTTCTTGCCTCCATTAATACCAGCTGCATGTACTCAGAAAAACAGGTGCCTAAAAGGTACTAAGACCCTATCATCTAGGCAGTCAGTTTAGGAGCAGGATGCATCAAGCACCCCTGATCTTGTGTAAAGAAATGCAGTATCAGGAAGCTTGTGGTAACTGCCCCTGGTCAATTCCAAAAGAAGGGAGAACCACTATCTCCTGGGGCAGAAGGGAGTCCTAGGCTCATATACGTATACTACGCTAACGAGCACTAGCGGCCAAGTCTAGTGCAACCCAAATGCAGCCCCAAATTTGACTTATATTGGACTTGCAGGGGGTGATTTCCAGACTGCCTCTGTCCATCAGGGACAAAGGAGCCAGACCGGGGTGAATTGAAAATTACCCATCCAATGGTCCAAGTTATACTTAAATAGGGACAGGGAGGAACTCTGCTTATCATGGATGGGAAGTCTGCTCCAGAGAATGGGAATTCTCTTAGAAACATACCTCCAACATGTCTTATTTGTGTTGCAGGCAAGATTTCGGTCCATTTGTTCTGCAGATGTGCAAAAGATTCATCAAAACAGGGTCCAGGGATGCCTTGTATGCCAGGCAAAGATCACCTCTCAAAAGTCTGTATAATACCCAGTAAAGAGACAGTGCTTTGAGGTGATCAGTGTAGGATGTTGTGTTTACACCCTGTATTCTTTTTGTAAGAAACCTTTGTGGATATTCAGTTGCTGCATATGTCTGGTCAGGTACATATAGGTAGCATTATAATCTATGAAGGCCCTGATGAGGGCCAAGTGCAGTGGTACGAGGACCTCTCTGGACCTAGATGCCATGCCTTTGCTTATAAGTTGAGCAACATAGATTCTATTACTACACTGGGCACATGTTAGTCAAAAGTTAGTTACTATCTACATAAGTTCCATGATTCCTGACTAGTGAGTCAACTTTTAAGGGTATTTTACTAATGCTGTAGCTACCTGGGGTGGCAGACTTCCCAAAAGGTACTATAATGCATTTATTGGTACTGAGTTTTAAGCCACGTCTTTGGCCCCTAGCATTTTTCCATATTAGACCTTTCTGAAGGGTGTTCTCATCTTGGGGGGATTCAATGACTGCTCCCATTTTGCAACCACCTGTGAACTTGGTTAGCCAAAGACCTCTGACATTGATTTTGACACCCAAGAAGTAAATGCCAAAGAGAAGTGGGCCTAGCAGAGAGCCCTGGTGGACTATGCTGCTGACCGCTCTCTTTGTAGCAGTGGCCTCACTGATTCTAACCTCCTGGGTCCTATCAATGAGCCAGCTAGCTATCCAGCATGTTATAAAGGGGTTTATACCTAGTTCTACAAGTTTTCTGACAATGCCAGAGTGGGGTATTGTATAAGGTGCCTTAGCCAGATCTAGGTAGGCAGTATGCACCATTTTCCTCTTATTGATTGTCTTAGTGACCTTTCAAAGAAGTCCACCAAATTCAGTAAGCATGACCTTTTGACAAAGCCACATCAGGATGGATCCATTGTCTGAAGGTCTCCTATGTCCTTGTTGATAATTTTCATGATAATTCTTTCCATGGTTTTGCAAACAAGGCCAGTCTGACTCATGGGTCTGTAGTTTCCAGGATCTGTTGAAGGTCCTACCTTATGAAGATATATAAATGTTGCAATCCTCCATTCACATGGCACAAAGCCTGTTTTAAGACTACAGAATAATGACTCCAGGGGTCCTGATAAGTAGCACTTTAGACTAATCAGGAGGCTTCCTCAGATGTTACTGGGGCCCGCCGAGTATGTGTTGTTGGCTTTAGTAAGTAAAGCCATAGCTATAGTTGGAGGGGTTATATTACAGAGTATTACTAGGGGATGGTTGAAGGTGAGGGGGGTGGTAAAGTTGGAACTGAAGTGGTTCACTAACAGGTTCATCATCTCCCCAGGCTCGGTGAATGTGGCACTAATTAACCACAGCTTCAGCACTTTGCTGTATGCTGCCCTTGAGCTTTCTGACATAGCTAAAGGCTTTATGGTTATCTTCCACCTGGGAGGATATCTTACCCTCAGAACTGGCTTTGCTCAACCTAATTAGCTCTCTTAGTTGCCTATTTGCTTTTACTTTTATGGAAACTACCCTTCCTGATTTTTGCTATTTTTTTCCCTTTTGTTGTACATCCTTTTTAATTTGGGGTATCACCAGGGTGTTTTTTTTTCTGGAATTACTTCTGGTAGGTACAGCAGCCTGAGAGCAATTCAGCATAGGCTGGTGTGCTCTCAGGGTTTGGAGAAGCACTGAATTTTGACAAACCATCAATTAACAGGTAATTTGTCTTGAAATAGCTCCTGTCTCTGGTTTTAATAAGTTTACAGAGTTGATTTTGATTTCAAAGGAGACAGTGTTATGGTCGGAGCTTACCATGGAGGACAAAACACTGGGGATTGCAGTGTTTGCCCATATTTGTGAGCAAGAGCTCCAGTATGTTGGAGCCTCTAGTGAGTGTACTCACTATTTGTCCAAGAGTGTTTGTATTTACATAGTCCAGAAATTTGAAGCCATGTAAGATTCCCATTCTATGGGGGGGGGGGGTAATTAAAGTCTCCCATGCGTAGGGTGTTAATTTGGATGGTAAGTGTCTCCAGTAGGTCCACGTATGCACTGTGAGCTTTCTTGGATATGGAGGGTGACCTTCTGCTTGGTAGGATATGGTACAAGATTGTGTCTATAGTGATCTGCACTTGGGAGAAATCCAGGATGTAGTCACGTCTGACTACCCTAAAGGTATGCTTGTTACTGATGTATATTGAGACACATTATCCTTTAGCCCTTGTCTGTGCCGCTACTGGTCTAAAAGTGTGGAAGACACTGAAACCTTGCACTGCCAGGGTACTCTCTGACACTTTAAACCACACGTCTGTAACTGCAGGGATATCTATATTCTCGAATGTGAGGAAGGCTTGGAAGGGGTGTAGTTTTGTTACCTAGGCTCCTGCCATTGAGCAATAACATCTTGAGGTTCTGTCGAGTTGATTTTGCTATATCTGTAGGTTTGTCAATCTGGCAATGCCTAAAAAAAGGCAATATGGGACGGATACGGTTTTAGCTAGTATTTGAAAGCCTAAAGGGAAAAGGTGCAGACCATCCTTGGCAAAGCAACTGGTCTGTTGACAGTATCCTCCCAAGCTGAAAAAAATATGAGATCCCATTAAAATGGCACCAGAAAGATAGACAGTTGTTGAAATGGATCATTTTTTGCTCATATTGTAGCATCATCCTTAGTGATGCCAACAAGCTGATCAGTGCTAGGCTCATACCAGCTTGAGACACAGAGTCTGAAAGCTCCATAATGTCGCTCTTCATATAATCCATGGATGTATGTCTGAAGTCATTTACACTATGATGGAATCATACTTGTGCATGTGGCATAAAGACTTGAGTGCATATGTAATTTGGCACAGTCTGGCTCTATCTTCTTCTTTTCAGTCTGGTAAGAGAGGGCATCAGTATATCTTACAATGGAGTCGCTTGTGATAAGAGAGTGCTGGGAAGTGTGTTTGCCTGACTTAGGGGCTTTGTATTTTGAGCTCCACTGAAAGTGCAGTATATGTGGTGTTTGATGTTGCATTTTCTGGGTGCCTTTGGGCTTGCTGAGGCATAGTTTTGATAGTGGGTAGTCTATCTTTGTTGTTCAGGAACACTGCTTTTAAGTGCCTCAGCATACATTAGTCTACATGTGTGTGTGTGTGTGTATATAGTGTGTGGTTTTGACAACCTGATGTGAACTTTAACAGTTTAGCCTCCACTGTAATCGTGTACGTACACTTCTTGCATACGGTGTCTGATTCTTTAAGGATTAAGTGGTTGTTAGCAAACATGAAAGAATTGCTATATTGTCTCAAGACGTCCATATCCACTAAGCTGACTACAGAAAAGTTAGAAAATTGCATATCCATACTGTTGAGTCCTTTCATTTGTGAGCTACAAGTGGTGGTGTATTGGGGTTAGAAGGCTACTAAGGGTGATTTGTTTGTGCAGACTAATAAAGGTGCTTTATTGGAGCAGTTTACATTAAACAGTATTACATTCTACTAACTTTAATATTCACACAGTACTGAATGCTACTAAATCTATAGTTACTGCTACTAGACACCCAACTAGCTGCTCTAAGCTTACTGACGCACAAATGTCCATCCATCCATCCATAACTCCTTTCCCATTTTGTGCATCGGGTCGGGGTGTCACTTCAACAGTGACAATCATCTAGACATAAGGTTTATACTACCGGGTGGCTTGCCCTGAAGATGTGGTTCTTCCACACCACATACTCACATGCACACTCACACCTATGACCAGTTTAGCAGGTATATGCACTATACTCTTGCTTTACAGGTTACAGTTTTATGGAACATTCTACAGAGAAAATTTGCTTTCTAGGTGTTTGCTACTGTACACGGTGCTGCTAACACACATAAACAGGCAAAATTTATAGCAAAACAGAAAACTAAGAAAACTTAATAATGAGCCCTCTGGCTAATAAAATGGCTGTACGAGTCCTTTTGCATACTTCCCAACTCATACACCTCCTGCCACAAGATTAATAAACCCAGTCGTCCTAATGTAAAAAGACAGCAGAAGAGAGCGCAATGCTACCACAAACCACTTAAAACAACCAGCTGGAAATCCATTATGATCTTTGGGGACTCCTCCTGAAAATTCAAAAGTATCCTAGAAATCAGTGGAAAAGCATGCAGGAACATTCCCGTCCAAGGAAAAAAGCCAGTCTACTTGCAGGAAGTCCTGAACTAGAATTTTGCCATTTGATTGCTTAGAGACACAGCAAAAAGGTCCACCTCAGGAGTTCCCACAGATAGATCAAATCAAGACCCTTTGATCTAGTTGCCATTCATAAGGGTCTGCCTCTGTCCTGCATAGCCTGTCTGCCACATACATTTTGCTCTGATAGAAGTCAAGGTACATGTAGAGTGAGACTGTGCTGTAAAGCTATATCCCATGCTAACATGGCTAGTCTACAAAGGGGGGTAAGATGTGGGATCCCCCTTGCTTGTTTATGTACCACACAATAGTGGTGTTATCTGTAAATACTTGAAGTTGTCCTGGGAACCACAGATGATTCAGACAGTTGATAGCCTTGATAAGAGGTAGCATGCGTATGTTATTTGGTCCGTCTTTCATGTCCCAGAGACCTTGCACTTCTACTCATCCTGACAGCACTCCCTAAGCAATGTCTGAGGCATCAATAGTGACTGGCTACTTTGAAGCAGGAGGGGAGAATGGGAGACCTGGACTAAGGGATATTTGATGTATCCACTGAGTGATTTCTCTTTTTACAAATCCCAGAACTGGAATTTGGAAACATAGAGGGTGTTGACACTGGGACCAAAGAGACTTCGGGTACCACTGTATCTTTTTCATGTGGAGTCTTGCAAAAGATATGATGAGAATCATGTACGCCATGAGACCTAAAATCCTGAGGTACTCCTTCACTGTACCAGAATTCTGAATGTAAAACCCTGGAATAGAACAAAATGTAGATCTATTGTTTTCCTGTGATATACTGAGATGTTTAGCAGGCACCCCAGGAACACAATCCTGTGAGATGGAGTCAAAAAAGACTTTTCAATGTTCTCTTAGAATCCCACTCTGTTTAGATTTCTTACTCGGGTGAGAGATCCTGACACTTGAAATGACTCTGCAAAGATAAGCAAAGTTGTCTAAATATGGAAAAATATGGATACCCTGTAGCCTGCAATGTTCTACGATAGGAGACGGACCAGACATTTTATAAATGCTCTTGGAGCAATGGATAGTACAAAGGGTATGGCAAAGAATTAATAATGTGATCTAGACAAATAAACCATAAGAAAACATCTGAATTATGGATGAATAGGAATGTGATAAGCATATTTAAAGATTACTAAAAAACTCAGAAGAAGAATGTGTAACAGCTTGCAAAGTGTAAGCACTTTGAACTTGCGCACTATCATAAACTGATTTAAGGAAAAAAAAAAGATCTAGAACTGGTCTCCAGGAATGCTCTTTCCTTGGCAATTAAAACAGTACTGAGTAAAATCCCTTCCCCAGCTGGGAAGGAAAAACTGCTTCCATCACCCTCTGAAACAGCATATTATGTAAGACAGGAAGGAAGAGCAGGGTTTGGTCTGGTGGATAAAGAGGAATCCCCTGGAAAGGATTAAATTTCTTCCCACTACCATTTGTAATGTAAATGGATCACATTCAGAACCTATTTGTCTGAAACAATCTGTTGCCAAAGTTTATGAAAGTGATGAGAGACTGCCAGTGTGTGTGTGTGTGTGTGTGTGTGTTGGGGGGTATGACAAGGTTCCCCTATATAGTCATTTTGCCTACTTTGACTGTCTTTCATTCTGGGGACTTCCTGCTTTCTTTTCATAACCTCCCTATCATTGCGTTTTAACTCATTAGCCCCGAGTACCATCACATCGCTCCTCTGTGCTCAACTCCGAGCGTGCTATGTGACTGCAGCAATTGTAGGATTTTACACCCGAGTGCCTTGCACAAGCGCATGAAACTTTACAGTCATTGTTGCTCCACCTGTGAAAAATAAGTTAAAAAAGTACCTAAACTTTGTCAGTTACTTTCTCAACTTTGTTTTAAGTGTAGAGTTATGTGATGTTTACATTTGAATTTCAGGAAAAAATCGGCTCACCATGCACTTCTATACAGTTCTTAGCCTAGCAAGCCAATTCTCTATTCATTGCATGAAGCAAGTGGTGGCATCCAATCAGTTTCTTGACTTCTAAGCCACCACTTGCGTAACACCTCTACTCCTAGATGTAATTTCTGTTTGATCTGGCAAAATAAATAGCGGGTCCTGCAATAGCAATTCCTTTTATTTTTCTGACATTTGCAGAGTTGCCTAAACTGCTACTGGATCCTGCTGTTTATTTTGCCAGACCATTTACTTCTGTGTGCTGGTTCGCAACTGTGAAGATACTGCCACGACAGCTGCATCGAGAAAGCCTGAAAATCTAGCAAGTTGACTACAGCTGCAACTGAGAGTTTTTCTTCTTACCTAGAGGTAAGTCTATCACCAAAGTTCACTTGGGAGAATCGCACACTATAATGCCTTGCATCTTCGGAATTATTTTAATTTGCTGCTGTCCGTCCTCACTATGTCGTGGTCTACCCCATTAAATTCAATCTTTGACAAGTGTTCGAGGTTTTCTTTGTGGCTGCGATGCATCCTTTTCTGTACAAGTTAACCTTTTAGCTGCAACTATTTGCATGTTGACGTTGCCTTTATTTGTTGTAGTCACTGGTAGTCCTGCGGTTAGCATCACAATTTAGGCTTGTAACATTTTATGCTCATTTCCAACTGCTTAGTCTCTTTTGTGGTGAGTATGTATTTGGGACTGTGTTGCCTGAGAAACAAGTGGTCTGTAGTGTGAATACATTAATGTTCTTACAGGAAAGCAGGACTTGAATGTAAATCGAAGTGACTGAACAGCAAAATAAGCATTGTGAAGTGCATACAAGTGCTGGTTACATCAATGTGTTTTTTTTTTCCAGAATTCTGGATTTGTGCTGAATTTTTTTTCTCCATTCTCCTATAAGAATGGCCTTTATGTCAATCCCTGGAGTGTGCTTGACTACACAATAGTAAAGCCTATAACTTAGAATAAATGTGAAGGTTTTCATTTTTGGCTGTATTACTTTCATATTAAACATCTTGGAGAAAGCTAGCTAACATCTATTGTTATCCTAGATGTATGTCTTTTTTTATGCTATTATGGAACACTGTAAAACCATAGTCTTAAACCACCACATCTGTTCTTTAAACAACATTTGTGTGTGTAATGCATTTGATATTTATTTTAGGTGAGCATGACTCCTTTTCATCTTAAAATTAATTCTGTAAATGTCACAAAGCAGTTTTACTGTATGCAGAGTTTTGCTGATGTATACTGATTGGAAACTATATGCTGTGTATCATTTTATTTTGCATTGGAAATCATA
Source organism: Protopterus annectens (assembly GCF_019279795.1). NCBI lineage: Eukaryota > Metazoa > Chordata > Ceratodontiformes > Protopteridae > Protopterus > Protopterus annectens. The sequence goes on along the minus strand of NC_056732.1, from coordinate 5,814,691 downwards.
TTAATTTTCTTCGTAATAATACATTACAGTCAATGTTTCCTGACACCCGGAGATCTTTGGGGTAAAAGACTGGTCATTTAGTGAGCTTTTAAATTAGCTTTTATTCTCATCTCTTTATGTATGTAATTGAGAGGCTCTTGTCTTACATTTCAAATAATGGCTGAATTTTAATGTGACTGTACATTACTATCTCACAGTTATACAACAAAAGCTCTGGTTCAAAACCCAGTAAGGTCAATACTAAAAATTAAAATAACCCATAAAGGAAAGAACAAAATAGCACACAGCAGTACTATAAAGGCCTCAGATTTGCTTTTCTTCTTTATTGATAGAAATCAGAACAAAGAGCTGTATAGGTATGAGTAAAGAGCAAAATCTCTTTTGTTGGGTTACATATTGGTGCGGTGTTGAGTTTTTTTTTCTTCTGTTGCCTCAGTTAGCTCAGTGATTTACTTCAATCTAGAAACAGCATTTCAGTTTATAAATATACCACTAGAGCTACAGTTAGTAGCAGTAGTTATTGCTGACATATATTTGCAATCTGTTACTGATGTGAAACGTTCAAGTCCTCCCCATTGGAGCTGCTAGTGAATGGTTTAATATTTATCCTATGAGAACATCTGCATTTATAGGAGCAACACGAGTTGATGTAACATCTTTGTTTGATTTCTCAGTATTTTTTTTTTACATAATTAGAAAATTCATCTCTGGTTTGGCACCTATGTCTTTAGTGGACACAGGCAGCCTGTAAATAATTCATCTTCCAGCCCCAGCCCTTACTTAACACTTATCAAGGATACCAGAACTTGTCAGAGATTTGGGATGTGTGGCTAGGCTTAAAAAGACCCTAGTGGCCATTAGCTGAGTACATACCTATGAACCTATTATGCTCTGACATTAAAGGCCTGTTGTGTAATAAGGTTTACTCTTTGTTAAGCCTGTCAGCAGCTTTGACAGTTCCTCATGTCCATCTAAGACACATGTCAAATGCATCTGTTTTGTATAGTGATAAGAAAGAGCAAACTGGGTTTTCCTTAGAAAGAATTACACCGTGAGGTGGTGAAGCTTGATCTGAGGCTGGAGACAGAGCTGGAATAATACCAGAATGCAGCCTGCCTCACACCTCTACCTAAAGGGTTATACCTCTACCAGCAGTGAGCAGGCCTGTCACTTTCTTAGGGCAATTCTCCTCATACTGTGACTGTTTGGAACATGTCTGCCTTTTCAGAGGATTTTGTTAATTATACTTTGATGAATAATATATGTTACTCTCAGTTAAAGTCCCCTGACAAACAGCACATTGTTCTGTGTCCCAGTCTATTATCAGAATATTTTAATTAGTACAAATATGCCATAAACAGCGTAAGTTATCTTTGACTCGGGTTTCAGAGATGGTTATGATTTTTTTTTTTTTATGTATCCAGCTTTCAGGTGTATACTTCAATTAACAAGAAACAAATGAAATGACATGGAAATGAATATCTAAACTTGTGATTAACAGAAGTTACTGAAGGGTAGTTTGGGGAAATATTTAATTCAGGTGCTTGTGCATACATGAACATTTTATTGAAGGGGTCGCTTGGCTGAATGCTACACTTGCCTTGTGTAAGACTAGATAGGTAGGGTTCTAATATCACTCCAGCCAACTTGGGGTGTGTGTGCATTCTGCAATGCTCTACAAATATAAATAGGTACTGGTACTATTCTCACTGCATCCAGGTGTGTGTGTGTGTGTGTGTGTGTGTGTGTGTGTGTGTGTGTGTGCGTGTAGATGTTATTTAGACCATTTTACAGCAGCCTATGGGATCATAGGTGTGTACTACGCTAATGGCCCTGGGGCCTTTACAAGCCTAAACCTGGGATTACCCTGGCACTGAGCCACCCAATGTTAGTTCCCTGTGCCTTTGTCAAGTAGAGCTACTGGAGTTATCCCCGGGGTAAATTTTCTATTTCCCATCCACTCATCAAGATTTCTCTTGAGGAGGGTCAGCGAGGTGCTCTGCTTGACATGTATGGGAAGTCTATTCCATAGCATGGGCAGTCTCTGGGTTATTAACCTGTCCCTCCAGTATGTTCTGTTGATTGTGGTAATGAGGGTGATGTCTGTGGAGCATGTGGTGCGGAGGGAGTGGGATTTCTTTAGATGTAGCATTTCTAACAGAGCTGGATCAGACATGGCTGGGTGCCTGGCAATCTACTGGTATTGTTATTGGTCTTTTTTTTTTGGGGGGGGTAAATTTGGCACTGAATCCGTCAGCCAGTATATTGGCAATAACTGTTGGCTTGGCGACACTTAAGAAACGTCCATGGTTTCCATGCAAATGTTAGGTCTGACCTTTGTTTGTTCTCTGATCATTGGCATTGGTGAACCAGATATTTTGGAGAATATTCTTGCCTTCCTTTACTTCTGTGTCATACTGTAACCAGAGAATGGTTAGGTGAGAGAACATGAATTACTACTTTTTGGATTAATTCTTACACAGATCAGCCAGACACATTTGACATGTTTGCTTGTCTTATTGCATTTCTGATTATAGTCAGTAGTTGCCAGAGTCAGACAAAAAGGTTATTACTTGCCGACTACTACCAGCCTGGAGATACCATATAGTCTGGGTATTTTTCTTGGCTTTGTCAGTCATGTGTGGAATTTAGGTGGGAGGAAGGGCTCAGCAATATCCAAGTGTTACACTATTTTACAGAACTACTCAGTTCTCCTTACTGATGAAAATCGCTCTGCACGAGGTAGTATAATGAATGCCTACTCAACAGGTAATGTGCAGCAATTATCACCTGTGTCTGAACATGCATAACTTTGTATGAATGAAATGCAGGTAATTATCACATAACAATAAGTGCAGTTACAGTGTAGCACTGAGTCATTATCACGTTTCAGGTAAAACTCTCAGCAGCTGTCAGTGTTACTCACATAAGTAGAAGTCGTTACACATTGCTCAATGTACAAGCCAGATTGTTTTTTTCTCTACTTGTAGTCATTGCAAGCCCCCCCCCCCCACACACACACACACACACACACACACACACACACACACACCAGTTTATTTCTGTGACTTGTACAATTTCGAGAAATGTAACAAATATATGAGGCAAAATCTGGAAAGTCTGCAAAATTCTCGACAGTTGCAAGGAATTACAGGGATAGATTTTAAATATTGTGGTTTTGAACTTTGAAAGCTACTAGAATAACAGGATTTCTGCTAGAATGTATTTTCTGAAGGATATGAATGTGTATCTTAATATTTAGTGACTTATGTCTTCAGTGGTGTGCCTGAAAAAGTACAGTTGTGTACACTTACCATAAATGTAGATGTTAGAGGGTATTCACTGTTGCAGTAATCACACTTTGGTTATCTGTCTGCAGGTAGACCTCAGTCGGCCCGAATACCACAGACTTAGTATTTCGTCAGTTGCTGTCGCTTCAGGACTGATGTCAGGTCGTCAGGGGTATAAAAACAGGCAGCCGATGCCATTACATCAGTTTTTCTTGCCTCAAATGTCAGAAGCCCCCCAAATAGGGAGCTAAGTTATGGTGGAAAAAACACCACCAGTAAAAAGTAAATACCAATAGCCCTGTAAGGGGTGAGTAATAGAGATAGAGAGGAGAGAGAGAGAGACAAGGGGGTTGGAGGGTGGGAAACCAGGACTGCAACAGTGAATACACTCAAACATCTACATTTATGGTAAGTGTATACAGCTGTACTATACTCTTCATGTTTCACTGTTGCAGTCATCACACTTGGGTTGATTCCCAAAGGTGAAGAATGGGTGGAGGCAGTCAAGAAGAGTTGGGGCTGGCTAGTATGCCCTGCAGGACTGCTGCAGCCCTGGATTTGGAAAAGATACGCAGGTGGTAATGTTTGGTGAAGGTGTGAACAGAACTCCAGGTAGCAGCTTCCAGAATGTCCCTGGTAGGGACTCCCCTGAGGAATACTGTAGAGGTAGAAGTTGCCCTAATGGAATGCGTTCTGACCCCCTGAGGGGTTATTTTCCCATGGTGTTTGAACAGGAATGGATACAGTGTACTATCCATTTGGAAATTGTTTGTTTTGATATGGCCTTGCCCTCTGAACCGGTGCAAAACTGACTAGTAACTGGTCAAATTTCCTGAAGGGCTTAGTCCTATCAAGGTAGAATCCGAGTTATCTGTGCACATCTAAAGAGTGCAGGATCCTTTCCCCTTTATTTTGAGGATTAGGGAAGAAGGTTGGCAAATGGATAGATTGGTTGAGATCTACACTGGACACCACTTAAGGCATAAAAGTAGGGTTAGTCCTGAGGGAGACCCTGTCAGCATGAAAAATAATGAAGGGTTCCACAACCATAAGTGCTTGTAGCTCAGACACTCTTCTAGCTGAAACGATGGCCAGAAGCAAGGCTGTTTTCTAAGAGAGGAATTTAAACTCTGGCATAAATGTGGTATAAGCTTTTCCAGTGCAGAGTTAAGGTCCCAAGTAGGGGTGGGGGCTTTCCTTGGTGGCCTTAAGTTGTTGGCCCCTCTCAGGAACTGTTTGATGAGAGGGTGAGAGAAGAGAGGTGGCTCAGTGTTGTAATGAGCAGAGACGGCAGAGGCATGGATCTTAATAGAAGAGAAGGATAGGCCTCTGTGGAGTAGATCTGCTAGGTAATCCAGTATTAGAGGTAAGGAGGGCAGTGCTGTATCGGCTCCTTTAGACTGAATTCTGGAACCTTTTCCAGTTATCAGCATAGGGTTTCCTTGCACTGGGTCTTCTGGCTTCAAGAATGCTGTCCAGCACCTGCTTGCTTAGGCTGATCACTGGGGGAGAATTCAAGGAATAAGCCAGGCTGCAAGATTCAGGGTTTGCAGTTGTGAATGCACAATCTGTCCCACCTGCTGAGTGAGGAGGGTTGGGATCTGGGGTATGTGCCATGGTGGCACCGGTGACAATCTGCGCAGTAGTGGGTACCAGTGCTGGCGTGGCCAGTCTGGGGCAATCAGGATTGCCCTTGGTCTGTCCTGTCTTATCTTGAGTAATATTCTTGTAAGAAGAAGCAGAGGGGGGGAAATGCATAGACTGAGAGGTTTACCCACCGAAAAGATAGGGCATCCACTTTCCAGGCCATGCTGTGAGGTGTCCTGGTGCAGAATTTGCTGAGCTGGTGATTGTAGGGGGAAGGCAAAAACGTCCACCTCCAGGGTCCCCCATTTCTGGATTAGAAGGCTGAAATTGCTGGGGTCTAATTGCCACTCATTTGGGTCTAGGAGATTTCCGCTTAAGTCGTCTGCCGGAGAGTTTTGTTTGCCTGGCAGGAATTGAGCTTGCAGATGAATATGCATGTCAAAGGCCGTGTTCCACAGGGTCATGGCTAGCCTGCAGAGTGGGTAAGAGTGGGTTCCTCCCTGCTTGTTGATGTACCACATAACTGTGGTGTTGTCTGTTTTTATTAGCAGGGGTCCTGGTGAGAGTAGGGATCTGAAAGCTGTCAGAGCATGCTGAAAAGCTAGCATCTCATTTTGGTTGATGTGCAGATGAATTTGACTTTGGCTCCAGTGGCCCTGAATGCACTTGTCATCTAGATGTGCCCCCCAGGCATAGTCTGATGTGTCTATGGTTAGGATCTGGGTGGCATGGGGTTGTGTAAAGGGAAGTCCCTAGTTGTGGTTGCATGCTGATGCCCACCAAAAGAAACTCTGTCTTTAGACAAGGTATGATAGGTATGATGGTCTCCAGGTTCTGAGAATGTTGGCACCAAAGACTTTTTAAGTACAAGTGAAGTTTCCATATGCAGTCTGGCATATGGAATTAGTAGAATGCAAGAGGCCATAAACCCTAGAGCCTGCAGGATTTTCCTTGCGGACAGCTGGGTTCAGGTGGCCATTTGAGCGAAGTAGCCTGTTAGACAGGCTTGTTGTTCTGGAGTAAGGAATGCCATCTGGAATGTTGTGTCCAAGCTTGCTCCCAGGAATACAATCTTTTGACTGGGGACTAGTTTTGATTTCTTTTCATTGATAGTGTGCCCCAGTGAGGTTAGAAGGTTCTTTTCAAATGTTAGCTGCAACAGCATTTCCTGACTGTCTGCCTAATCAGGCAATCGTCCAAGTAAGGGTATATTTGAATCTTTCTCTGTCTGCAACAGGTAATGGCTGGAGCCAGGCATTTTGTGACGATTCTGGGAGCAGTGGATAAGCCAAAGGGAAGTGCAGAGAACTGATAATGCACAGATCCTGCCCTGAAACATAGATATTTCCTGCATGAGTCCCTGATAGGGATGTGCAGATAGGCTTCTTTTAGGTCTAGGGTGGCTAACCAAGCATCTTTTGGACAGCATAGGAAGAAGCTGCTGAAGGGTGAGCATTTTGAATTTTGCTACCACCAGGAAGGTGTTTAGAATGGAAAGATCTAGGATTGGGAACCAAGTGCCCTCTTTTATGGGAACTAGGAAAACTTTGGAATAAAACCCTTGACCTATCTGTTCTGCAGGAACAGGTTGAATTGCTCTTATGGAGAGCAGGGATTGAACTTGGTTTTCTGCCTCTACCCACTGGTTTGGAGGAAGGTTTGGGAACCCTTTTGGGGTTGGCAGTGTGTGGAAGTACAATTTGTACCCCTGGGATGCAATGTTGAGGACCCATCGGTCTTTGGTGATGGAGGTCCAGTTTTTTGCATGGTGGGCAAGTTTTCTTCCTAGGGACACGGGCAATTGTGCAGAGGTGAGGAGTGGAGGTGATAAGTCATTGTGAATTCTTTCCATAAGGGGGTTGCTTAGCTCTCCCTGTTTTAGAAGTGGAGGTACTCCATTGCTTAGATCTCTGCATACCCTGAGACTGTAAACTGGGGAGTCTATTCTCCCTGGGTCTAGTTTGAGATGGCTTTGAGAGGACCAATGCTTTGAGGGGCAATGCCTAATGAATCTAAGAGGCTGCACTTGCAAAAAAATCTTTGACTGTCTGCATAGACTTAGCTTTTTCTTCCATCTTTTTTAAAACCTCTATTATTCTGGTGCCAAACAGATTGCCCTTGTTCAAAGGAGTGTCTAGTAATTTTGATTTGACATGGTCTGGCAAGGTCTGCTCCCTCCTTAAGCCAAGCATGTCTTCTCAGTACAGAACCAGTGACCGCTGCCCTTCAAGATGCTTCTAGGGCGTCAAACCCACATTGCAAGTTATGCTTGCTGACTTGGCTTGCAGAATGCATGTTGTGTCTTGTTACGTTTTCAGTTTATCCCGGTTAGGGGTCACCACAGCGGAACTCCGGTCCTCTAATGTTTGGTAGTGGATTTTTACGTGCCGAGTTACCAACCCTGACGCACAACCTTCAATGAAGGCATGCCTATTCACACATGCCTCCACATAAAAGACGCTCTAGCTGAGAATCGAACTCGACAACGTCTTGCTGCGAGGCGGCAACGCTACCGCAGCACCACTACAGCAAAGCTCCTGTAATTCTTTATTTTCTGCACATTCTGTAAAGGTAGACAATTTTTGCTTAATAAGTTCCATAATATGTTGCTTGTATTTCAGCATGTGAAAGTGGAAATTCAATGCCCTAATGGCGAGAGTTGCAGAGGTGTATACTTTTTTACCCCATCTATCTAAAGCTCGGGAATCTCTGTCCGAAGGGGTGGGATTCTTAGCTGTAGTTGCTTTTATACCTTTAGGCCCTTGGGAAATGATCCCTGAGTCAGCAGTAGGATTTTTGAAAAGAAATTTGTGAGGGTCAGGGACTCTGTAGTACCTGTCTGGTTTCCTTGGAGCGGGGGTAAAGTATCAGGAGTTAGACTGGATTCCATGAAGACATCATCCACAACATCCAGAACAGGAGGGATATCTAAAGGTCTATGTTGTGGCAAATATAAAAATTCTCCGAGTCTCTTTTTGGACCGAGGATAATCCTGGCATTCACAGTGGAAATGCTCTCTTTAAAGTATGTAGGGTTTCACCAAAAGAAAAATCCTCTGGAGGGGAAGCAGAGGGAATGGATTCCTCTGCATCTGAATCCTCATAAGCAGACAAAGGCATATCTTCATATTCAGCAACCTTAGAGTTGGACTCTTGGTCAGTTAAAGCTGCTGGGGACAGGTCTCTTTCTCTTAGCAGGGGAAGGCTGCCTTCCCCTAATCAACATGATCAGGTCTTCTGCCATTTTAAGCATTTGAGATTGTAGCAAGGAAGCACATGCTTGAGTTTGTTTCATCATTTTTTTAGGCGTAGCTCGTTCTCTTGGCCCTAGAAACTCGGTAGTTTTAGACAGAACTGAATACGTGAAAAAAGTGTTCGGTTTGTGTCAAATATCAGTAATGCGAAGAAATTTCTCGGAAGCCGGTGCCTACACAGTGGCCCCGGACCCATCCAAGGTAGAGACATCCACAGGTTCCATAGTCAAGAGTCTCGCAGCACACCAGACTCATAGCAGCCTGCGAATCCATCGAAGTGGGGATCAGGGGCTGTGAAAGCACCTCACTGAGTACTGGTGACTAGCTTAATGGAAACGTCGTCGGTAGTTTTGGACCTGTGCGGTCTGTCTCTTTTTTTGGAAGCTCAGTAGTCAGATGGCTTACCGAAGCTATTTCGGAATATGTAGATCAAGAGCGAAAGTATTTAGTGACAATAAGGGACCGACTATTAATAGTTCGGGCGTTGAACAAAGCACAAAACCGACAGCGAGTTACATTGTGGTCTGGGCCAACAGGTGACGCAGTAAGAATGGAAATCTCGGTGTGGTATTTGCTTTCCACAGGCGAGACAATTATTAACTTTTTCTGACATCGGTTAGAGCAAGAAAAAAGAATCCCCAATGGGGTACTTAGCTTTAGAAGACTTCAGGATGATTCAGTTCGGAAATGAAAACTCAGGTAGTGGCCAACCGGCTCTCACCCGAACTGCTTCGGCTTCGGGCTCCTCTGCAAAAAAGACTGATGTAATGGCGTCGGCTGCCTGTTTGTATACCCCTGACAACCTGACATCAGTCCTGAAGCGACAGCAACTGACGCAGAAATACTAAGTCTCTAGTATTCGGGCCGACTGAGGGCTACCTGCAGGCAGATAACCCAAGTGTGATGACTGCAACAGTGAAACACGAAGAACATCCACAAATTTTATGACACCCTGACCAAAATTATGAAGCTAAACATCGACAGTTAAGACACATACACACACACACACACACACACACACACACACACACACACACACACACACACACACACACACACACACAAAACACATTGTAGTGGTCACTTGGGTGACTGTCTCATTTTGGTGATTGTACATACTAGAAACTGTTACGGAAGGGTCATTCATGCAAATGGTTCATGTTGGTCCTCATGCATACTGCAAATTTTTCACTGAAGGGGTCCCTTGGGCGAATGCTTCAATTCACCAAAGCAATGGACAAAGGCAAAACAGTGCATACTGCCTACCTTTATGTATCCAAGGCATTTGCTATAATACCTGAGTTGGCTATGGTAGGCAAACTCACGGAATTAGGCATAAACCCTTATGTGATCCAGTGGATAATGAGGCGGCTGTCAGATCAGATAGGACAGAAGAAGTTCAGATTGGGGGGGGGGGGGTCTATCTTCATAAAAGAGGCCAGTGACTCACTATCTGTGGATAAGTGCTCCACCATGGGTAACATACAAATACACAACTAAATACATTAGGGTGAAATGTCCCACTCAGTGTATATAATGATTTAGTAATTCACTATGGTGTAAAGATGTTTGTTATTTTAATTGTTTTATTTAATTTGACATTTGTTAAACATTATTGTTTGGTGCATGTGCAAACATTAGCTCACTGATGAAAGCACGTCAGACTTTGTTTTCTGTCAGCATGCAGTCCTGCAAAATTTACCCACAGTTCCTTTTCTTTAATTTATCTGTATTTTCATGAGTAAGATACAGATGCAAGTATCCATTCTAGTAATGTGGTTCATATACTTGTGAATTAATGCAACTGAACTGCATATGATGAAACAGCTTAATGTCACTACATAGTGCCTGATGCGTTGCTTTGCAGCTGCCTCTGTGCAGGTGAGCAACATTATATTGTTCTATACCGCTGTGTTTTTCAGCTTTGCGTTCACCCTTAAGACATCACACCCCTCAGTGAAGATGCCATCTGCTAAGGTGTCAACCAACATTTACTTGGGCAAGGATATTGATTCTGACAGTAATACCAGTGGGTCCAAAATGCAACTGGACCTTGAATCACAACATAAAGCAAACCAGAGTGAAGATGACAAGAAGATGCCCCTGTCCCAGCTATTTCTGACAGACCCCTATGCTCTGCCACCCCTGACCTCACCCCTGTTGATGAAACTGACCATGACAGTGAGGATGATGTGCCACTTGCCCAGCTAAGGAATGCTGGCACACATAATAGTGGTCATCAACTTGAATCCGATTTTGACATGGAGGATGAATTGCCTCTGAGTTAAGGCAAGGACATGGCCTGACTGATGGACCTTTGGAGCCCTCCACAGCCCAGGCCAGGCCTAGTGCTGACAAGGAAGTGGATATGCCTCCTACTGTACATGAGTTCAGGCATAGTCCACAGCAGGTTGATACGGCTGGAGAAAGTCCACTGGATCTGAGCCGAAGTAGCTCCTTGTCAAGCAAGGATCTGAGTGTGCCACAGCATGGAATGTGAGCGAGTACTCCACTCAGAAGTGTATACAAACCAGTGGGTACTGAAACTGATCACTGTGGACCATATCTTAACCAGAGCAAAAAAAGGAAGCTAGCAGGTACGGCTGGTGCAAGGCAAGCAAGCTAGTTAGACCAAAATGAAAAAATGCCAGCACCAAGAATGAATTAAGTAATGGTAGCTTTATTTAAGCTGAAATACTAGACCAGTTTCAGCACATGGCTTTCATCAGTAGATTGTTACACATAGAATGAGAAGGTCCTGCTATAAATACCTTTATAACCGGAAGTAGAAAGACATCATTTCCTGTCTCAAGAAGAAAATGTAATTGTTACAAAAATAAACATAAAAAATGAAAATAAATATTGGCATACATAATATAACAAAAACTTTTACTAGTAAAAACACTGGTCATTTATATTATATTGTTTTTTTTGGTAACTGTAGTTCGGATTGGATTATCTATCTTGCAACATGCACATGTCAAGCGTTTTATGTTGGACAGACATCCAGACAGTTCAGAATTAGAATATCTGAACACCTGGGGGATATCAGAAATGGTAGGATTACAAATGCCTTATACAGCCTTATACAGACACACTATGAATCATCCCACTGCCAAGTTTTCATTTACTATCATTGATAACATTATAGGCAACCGTGCTTTCAAAACTGGATGGCATGATATTCTGAATAACACAGAGAAAAGATGGATTGTGAAATTAGGGAGTTTGTTTTCCCCGGACTTAATGACAAATTATCATAATTCAAACATTGTTCCTTTTTGACTTTAATATTGATGTTAGAATATGTATATTTTCAAAGCACATGCATTTTGAATTGTATTATATTTTGTATACCAATATTTATTTTTATTTTTTATGTTTATTTTTGTAACAATTACATTTTCTTCTTGAGACAGGAAATGATGTCATTCTACTTCTGGTTATAAAGGTATTTATAGCAGGACCTTCTCATTCTATGTGCAACAATCTACTGATGAAAGCCATGTGCTGAAACCGGTCTAGTATTTCAGCTTAAATAAAGCTACCATTACTTAATTCATTCTTGGTGCTGGCATTTTTTCATTTTGGCCATATCTTAACCACCATGGAGTTTTCGTTCTCAAGTGTGTGAGGCTAACCAAAAAGATACAGTGAGCATGCCCACCAGGTAACATCCGGGAGAAATGCCCAACACCAGTTCGCATTGATGACTTTGTTGTGTGTCCGGTTGGCCCAGTAACCAACCTGGACTCAGACAGCACAGAGATGGATGTCCTCAATTTGATGTTCCCAGAGGAACTGTACTCGTATATTGCCGATACAGCTACCCGCTATGCTGCACAGAGGCAGGCTGCAGCAGGCAAGGTTGATAAGAGGTGGAGTCCTGTTTTTTCTGGAGAAATACACACATTTCTTGGTGTCAGAATATACATGTCTATTGTACATGTTCCAGAATACAGGCAGTGACAAAAACCTCAGACTGCCACAAGGCTCTGTGGGTCATGACAAGCTACATCACTGCATGTAGGACACAGTATAATGTGCATCATGAGGTGGCAGTAGACGAAGCCATGGTTGGCTTCCGTGGATGTCTGACATTCAGACAGTTTATGCCTGGCAAGCCGGAGAGGTATGGCATTAAGGTATGGGTGCTGGCTGACTCACATAATGGTTATGTGCATGAATTCCAGGTATACACTGGAAAGGCAGAGCAGACCACAGAGATTGGACTGGCACACTGAGCTGTGGTTAACCTAACACAGGGGCTGATTGGAAAGAAGCATCACATTTACTTTGACAACTTCACCTCTGTCCCTCTGTCACAGCAACTGCTGCAAGACGGTCTGTACTGCTGCAGAACCATGCACACCAATAGGTCAGGATGGCCTGTAACGTTCAACAGACAAGGCCATTGGTAAAGCACCTCGAGGGTTCTACAAGCAGTTGCAGAGTGGATCACTGCTTGCAACTGAATGGAAGGATATCAACCCAGTATTTCTGCTGTCAACTAACAGTAACCCAACCTTGGCAGTCTCCAGGACATGCAGGTGACAGCATGAAGGAAACAAAAGTTTCAGTGTCATGTCCACCAGTTGTAAACATATACAACACCTACATGAATGACTGTGATGCAATTTTTCCCTCCAGGAAAGGACACATACAAAAAGACAAGGTCAGGGTCAGTCTTGCTTTTTCTCTTTACATGTGCCCTTTCTGTGCCCCTTTGTCAGTGTCCACCCATGCAGTATTTCAGCTAAGGTAAGATAAGATTGCATCTTCTGATTGCGTGTGCATCAGCGGGGAGCACATGTAGACACCATAGGATCATCCTGGATGGCAGTGGGGAACTTGGAGACTCTTCAGCTCAGTCCCACTGGGCTGCTTTCCAGGATATGCATGGTTTCATGGGTGGGCACAATGATGCCTTCAGTCCCTCCCCGAAAGGCCACCTACAAAAAGAAAGAGTCTAGGTATGTCTTGATCCAATGCAATGTGGCCTTTCAGTCTCCCTTCAGTCTCCCTCCACTCTGGTACAGTAAATGTTTGAAGGGTAGGGCAGCAATTAGTAAGTTACTTCCTTCCCTGATCCCTTAGGTCCACTGCTGAATGGGCACATGTAAAGAGAAAAGGCAGAAGTAAGGCAGACTGCTGACACTGAAGGAGGTCATGAGACAGTAGTGGTATCAGCAGACTGAGTAGGCAGCCAGTACAGGTATGGGACACTTCAGAAAACCACCAGCTGGAGGCTCATGCCTGTCCTTGGCATATTAGTGGAGCAGTGGTCCTCACCCGGCTTTTTCTCTTTACATGTGTCCTTTCTGTGCCCCCTTCTCAGTGTCCACCCATGCAGTATTTCAGCTAAGGTAAGGTAAGACTGTATCTTCTGATGGTGTGTGCATCACTGGGAAGCACATGTAGATACCATGACTGTTAGGATCATCCTGGGTGGCAGTGGGGAACTTGGAGACTCTTCAGCTCAGTCCCACTGGGCTGCTTTCAAGGATATGCATGGTTTCATGGGAGCCACAATGATGCCTTCAGTCCCTCCCCAATAGGCCACCTGCAAAAAAAAAGAGTCTAGGTATGTCTTTCTCCAATGCAATGTGGCCTTTCAGTCTCCCTCCACTCTGGTACAGTAAATGTATGAAGGTCATGGCAGCAATTAGTAAGTTACTTCCGTCCCTGATCCCTTAGGTCCATTGCTGAATGGGCACATGTAAAGAGAAAAGGCAGAGGGAAGGCAGACTGCTGACACTGAAGGAGGTTATGAGACAGTAGTGGTATCAGCAGTTTTGAGTGGGCAGCCAGCACTGGTATGGGACAGATCAGATGGCCTTGCATGCCACTGAAGTCCTATGCCTGTCCTGGGGTCATTACTGGAGTGGCGGTCCTTATCTTGATTTTTCTCTTTACATGTACCCATCCAGCAGAATGCTGGCTGCACCAAGAATGTGTATATTTAAAATGATATCTGTCTACATGGTAAAACAACTGGGTCTGAATGCTGTACACATGTACAGATATCTGTTTTTTTTTAGGACTTAGGTTATAGAAATTATGATTTTTTTTTCATATTTTGGTAAATAACTTTGCAAGGGAGCATCTGAATGTGCTAAGTAATACCTCATTTTGAAGACAGTATTGATGGTTCCAACATGGTAAAAGAACTGTGCCTGTATGTTGTACACATGTACAGATATCAAAGTTTGTTTTGGATTTAGGTTATGGAAATTATGATTAATTTCATATTTTGGTAATACCTTTGCAAGGGAGCATGTCAGTGTGCCAAGTAATACCTCATTTGGAAGACAGTGCTACTCCTTACAACACGGTAAAAGAACTTTGCATGTGCACTGTACACATGTACAGATATCACAGTTTGATAAGTCTTGTAGGATTATGAAAATTAAACATTTCCAATACTTCTCATTATTATGCCCATATCTTTGCAAGGGAGTATGGTGATGACACAAATGATGCATCATTTTGAAGCTGACATTGAGACGGACAACTTCTACACTGATATGTAGCCTCTGTTACAGGTGATGAGATATTATGCTTTATTTATCAATTATGAGAAATATTATATTAATCATATTTCTGTGAATATCTCCATAAAGGAGAATCACACAGTAATGGTAAAGGTATCGTTTTAAAGCGGACATTCACACAAACAAATTAAATAGAAATTGCATGGGTCTACATGGTACATTGACCAAGATATTATGCTTTGCTTTTCCAAAAAGGTAAAACATATGCACAATATCAGCATTCCTTGCCAAATATTTAATGATGACTTTGATACGGACTATCAAGATTTATACTGTTGGAAAGGTCAGGGTCTGCTGAACAACTTTTGCATTTACATTTTTAGTCTAGCTCTTATAGTTAAAGAGTTATAATCATTTGTTTTCTGTATATTAGAAATGGATTTTCTGAAAATGAGCTCAGGCTGCACTGTTGTTCCTATGGTGGAATTAAGCAGGCAGCTTTTCCTGAGCTGCTCCAGAGTGAATGAGTTAAACGCCTAGTTACCAACATTCTGCCAAGACTGTATTTTGTTTCTGGCAAAAATTGGATGAGGGAGCAAAAATTACTTGGAGAAAGACTGACATTTTTGAGAGATTCCCTGAGTCAGCTTACCTCTATCACATTTTTGATAACCTCTGAAACACAGGGTCCAAAAACTGAATCTCTATCCTAAGGAGAATTAAAAATGTCATTTTTTACATCCTCCAAACAGGTTCCAAGAATGCAGCAGCAGCCCTGGAAACAGTATCTGCAGTCATAAACACACTTCAAGCAATGAGTAGTGACTTGCTAAACTGAATAAACTAAACTGCGCAAAGCAGCTTTTTCCTCACAGGAGGAAACTGTAGCTAAAAACATTCCTCAGCTACCACAATTATAAACCCCGACACATGAGTCTGACAATTCAGAATGCTAAAAATCAAAGTTGAAGAAGCACACACTAACCTTACCATCTTTGTTGGGAAGACATAACTAAGAATTAACAAAATGCTTAGCAGTAGCTGGGGTTAACTAAAGCTATAGCTGCTGGGTTCGGTATGGGCTTAGAGCATCCTACAAGAACTACTCTGGCAACATTAGCGCACACTCACACACACACACACACACACACACACACAGGGTGACAATGCATTAAAATCATCAATCTCAAATTCTCTGCTCAGGAATCAGAACAAAGCCAACCAATAATGGAGAACAAAGGCTCCAAAACCTGAACACTACAGTAATTCACGTAAAAGTTAATAGAGTACCAGGTTTTTCTTCAATATGCATTTTCTGAACAAAAAGGGCAAAACACTAAAGCATGGCATTACTGACGGACTGTAATACTCAGTGATATACCAAAAAAGCATTTTACTAAGGACAGAGGAAAAATATGACAAAAATGATTAATGTTCTATAAAAATCAGGATAATTCAGAGTTGTGTGTTAAGAAAGCCAAACAGCCACAGACCCAACATAACTCAACAATCCCACTTTTTCCTGTAGTATTATCCGTTAGAAAGTACTCACTGTATACAGCATGGCACTACTGGTTCACTAACGCACATCTTTTTCTTTTAGTTTGCCAGCTTATGTTCTTCCTGGGGCTGCTATTATGCATTACAAACAGGTTAACAACCCAAACATTGTTTTGTATACCGTGGTGGCGCAAAACATATTCTCCCATTGGTTCTCCTTTGGCCACAGTGTGCTCCAAAAAGACAATTTCTCATTGGCTGTCCACTTGAACAAATTAAAGCAGAACAATTTACCGCAGCAAGTAGCAGCAATAATTTTGCAGGCTGAAACTAGAGCATTCTGCCAATGTAGAGCAGCTGAGAGGTATGAATAAACATAAAAAAAACAGACAATTCAATTTCAGTAGATGGAAAAACAAAATAAAACACATTTTAACTTCTCTCCTTTTGGGCACCAGTGCAGATGCAGCACCCAGCTCCACCAGACACCTCGTTTACATGAACCATCCCAAAAACATTGCAAACCACACTGGGGGGTAATTCCAATACTTTTTGCAATATTTTGACTAATGTATGACACAGAAATTAATGTGATGCTCACATTTTGCAGTTACAATGGCCTTAAATATCACAGGAGAGGCTCACAATATAAGCATGTGTGCAGATTCCAGAAATCCATACAACTGATAAGGGGTTCTTGTAGAGGGTTGGTTCAATTATTTTATATTGTATTTGCCCTTAAACAGATCTAACAGGACAAACTAAATCTGGATTAAAGTAACAGCACTAAGCCTAAATCTGGAATAAAAACAACAGACTAAGCCTAAATCACAACAGTTGGAAGGTATGATCTATTACTTAAGTGTAGACTTGACTAATTTAATTTTCTGCAACAGACTGTAGTACATGAACATAACGTACCTCTATAGCAGGATAGTAGTTGTAGTTCCAGTACCAAAAATTTTTGGGGAGATAATTAGTAATTAAGTGACTTTCTGGCACAAAGGGATGAAATGTTTCTTTCTGGATTGTGTCTCTTGAGTCCCCGGCCTCGACATTTACAATCTCCATACATCTCCCTAAAGCCAGATCCTCAACAGAAGAAGAGTGTGTGCATTTCTGTGTTTTAAATCCATCAACAAATCTCTTTAGTGCCTCCTTACTTAACACATAACCAGCTCCTCCACTCATGTACCCTTGTTTAACATACGGTTTAAACTTCCTTCCGAAGTAAATGGGTTGGTCAGGGCTGTATTTTGACAGAAGCCATCTTAGATTGTCAAGTATCACAAAGGTGTCATCGTCGGCCTTCATAAACCAGTCTGCTTCGTCTAAGTGATGGTCGTGTACATACTGGAAGGCTTTGATAGTTTTCCAGTAGAGCTGGTCTCGGCCCTCTTTAGTTTCTAGTCCCACTGTGGGAAAGTCTTTGTTTTCTTCTGAGCTCATGAACAGCACTTTGTTACAGTCCTGGGCCCAAGTGCTCTTTACATGCTTAGCTTTTGTCTCCAAGTTTTGTGGCCCCGTCATCACCCAGCAGAGAACTCGTACCTTCTTGTACAGTGATTCTGCGACACTTCTGTCTTCTCCTGTTTAAAACACAAAAGAAAATAATGAGCCATATAGTACTTTTTTGCCCTTATATACAACAATTCTGAAATACTAACACTTTTTCAAAACACAAATGCAAATTAATGACCATGTAGAAGGCTTTCTATAACCTTATACAGTGATTCTGAAACACTGTCTTCTCCTGCTTAAAATACCAATAAGACACCATTAATTATCTATTCTATGCTGATGAAAATGTTTGTTTTAAAACTGGTTTAGTTTAATTCATACAGGGTATCGATAGTAATAGCAACAGAAAAAACACAAATAATCCCTAATGTAACAAAACAAAAACAGAAATGAAAGTAAAGTTGTTTTTTTTTCTTTCTGCAGTTTATAAATACTACAACTAGTTTGAAGTGAACAAGTGTGGGCTACTATTTTTTTGAATGTACATCCCCTATGCTTCAGTTCCAGAAAGGACTTGAGTACCAGATTATGTCTCAAAAATCTCAAGGCTCATTGTTTTAAGATGAAAGTTGCGCATGTATTTTCTGCACAACATTTGAGGTAAGGCTAATTTTGCAAAACTACCCACTCCGAGGTCTTTCTCACTTAAATGTCATCAATATTTCTACTTCTACCATCCTCACGTCACTTAAAGATAAAATCGGTTTAACACATTAACATTTCAGCCCTTTCATAACACTAGTATAAATAAACCTTCCTTTCTCAAACATTACATTACTTTACAGTACTCCCATACAGCTTTAAACTCTCTCTAAACCACACTCCACACCTTTTTCAGTTATTTTGCTAGTCAGCTCTGTAGCACAGAGGGATAAAGCCCGTAATATGACCCCTTTCGACTTGGGTTGAATTAATAGCCTACGTGGTGGAGAAAACAACCAAGAAGCAAGAGATTTGCTTATCCCATGCAGAGTGGAGTGGTTCAGTTGCAACATCGGCATTTTAGTTCTTGGGGGTGTACAGCATACAGCACAGGGTCACAGACATGCACTTTGCACTCTCAAACCAGAGACAGCAGCTTCTATGACAAAGGCTAAGAAGTCTGTACAAGTGTGTGGAGGTACTGCAGCCTCCCACATGACTTGGGTACACCCATCAGCCACCAAGGGTTAAGTTTACAGACATGTCCCTGAACTTCACATTGCGGATGTCAGCAGAAGCAGGGGCATCAGGTAGTTTTCTGACCTGGGGGCAATTAGGGTCTGACCCTTAAAAGTGGGCAGCCCCTGTCCAAAGGAATGAAGCTAGACCTTCACACTGCTGGGATGAGGACATTTCTCATTCTCGCAGAGATACACAACCTATAAGGTAAGACAGTGTACAAACAACCTTCATGCCTGCCTGGATGACAGCTCCCTCCAGCCAGATCTCACCTTAGTCAGTGGAAGTCTACTGTAGTGTGCTGAATGACTGAGCTCAACAAGTACAGGAGGGGGCTGATGGTCTTGCACACAGGAAAGCAAAAAATGTTTAAAAAGCAGTTATTTACTACATTCACACCAAATGCGGACACATTTACTAGATCCCCACCAAGTGCTGACACGTTTACTACATTCCCCGAGTGCTTGACACATGACCATCCAGATACACAATTAAGTTATCCTTCTTACAACTACTTACCAAGCAATCAATTCTGTACTAAAGAATGACACACACACAACAACAAATCCCAAGCATCATGAAAAAATATACAGATGAGGTTACTCTAGTTGTTGGGCCAGGACATTTTACAATGTAAATCATCATACCCCCCAATACCACTCAACCTCTTAGAATAGAAAATCTGGACAAAGCCTTACATAATAGGGGACAAGGAATCAAAAATAGGGAAAAATTTTAAATATTGCTATTGGAATAGGTTTTGCATTAGCATGAATTTTCTGAGGGGTATGAGGTCTGAATATCAAATATATGTCATTTTCTGACTTCAGTCCCCCAAAGAATTGTCAATGATTCGCCAAAAAAAAAAAAAAAAAAACACATTTTTACTGAGAAAGAGACCAAAAATAGGAGGCAAAAATCTGAACATTCTGCAAAAACATGTACAGTTGAGAAGTATGCGGGGCCCCTCTGCAACTACAAAACCTCATATGGAGGGTGCAGCTAATATACATTTCACTTTTTACTCTAGCTGCCAGATGTATGCAATGCAAGTAAGGTAAACAGTTCTAACTACAGGAATTTTTCCATACCAAAGTCAGCACACCCAAAAAATTACTCCCATATCCTAAAACAGTTAGTCAAAATCCATACAGGTTTGCTACAATGAACTCTTATGCTCTTATCCTAAAAGGAGGTAACACTGACACAAATTCTGGTCCAAAATTGTAAACCATGAAAATAATAAAAAAATGTCTTGCTCATATACAAGCAGCGTCAGAAACAAGCTCTGCTAGATGGAATACTGGATCCAAAAACAGCAAGGTGATATTACAGCCATATCAGAATTTTGGGTAAATCAAGAAACAATCTGCCTCCATAAATATATTTGGTCAATCTTTTTCAGAATTAGAGAGCAGGGACTAGCAGTAGTGGTGGTGCGCTACCTCTAGAAGTCAATCCCGTTCCCATTAATCTAATCAGCTGCTCCACACAACTCTAAAATGGCCTTACTTGCTCTTGTTAGTTTGGAGGGCACATGAAGGTCACCATTGATAATTTGCACGCACACCATGTCATATTTCCACAGAGGCTGTAAACTTCCTGCTCAACACACACTACCAGTAATTTAAAAAGAAAATCTGAGCAAACAAGACCAGTGAGTTCCTTGAGGACACATTACACAAAGGAAGACTAGCACAACTTCTAAGTACAAACAAGACCAAATCCTCATTCCTCTGAACACTCTTCTCAGGTAAGGAGTCTTACAAACTCCCCCAGAATGGTATATCCTCTAAATGGACATGCTTTTTAGCAAGCTTTTTAATAAGCACTAAATGCATAAAGACCCCTGGGCCCACAGCCTAAAAAGATTCTTCCAAAATACCACTAAAATTTCTTTCTTATATGACCTGGCATGTGCCAAATGGTCCTATATTATATCATAAGGGCAATGCAACACAGCAAAACATCTTTTGAAAATCATTTTTCCTTTTACTACTTGATAGGTTCATGGGTACGTACTAGCCTTTTGAAGTGTGAGGACATTAAGAAGCCTAGCCTTACATTCACATAGATGTTTTTAGCCTTTATATTTTGCATACAAATAACCCAGAGATAGGGTAACAAGGATATGTTGGGACATTTACATGTTCCCACTATCCACAAGGGACAGGGAGCTAAACTGGGGGGGGGGGGGTGAATTTACAGTCACCCATTAATCCAAGTTACGTTTGGAAAGAGTAAGACAATTACTTTGCTTTAGGTGGACTGGAAGACTGTTCCCTAGAAGTGGTATTCTCTGTGATACATACCCATCCCTCAAACAAGTTCCATTTATTTTGCAAAAGAGATAGAGATCCCTTTAGTGGGTGTTTATGATAACCATTACAAATGTGTAACAGACCTGACAAAATAGGGTCTGTTGATACTCTATAAATGAGACATAGTGCCTGCATGACATTTATTTATTTATTTATTTATCATTTGTTGACCGGGAAAGTCCGACTAGGTTTCACAGAGCCTGTTTTCAGCGGAGACCCGGGGAGAAATGCTCCAGATGCATGTCTTTGGAATGTGGGAGGAAACCAGAGTACCCGGAGGAAACCCACGCAAACACAGGGAGAACATGCAAACTCCACACAGAAGGCACCCCAGCCAAGAGTCGAACCGGAGAACCTCTTGCTGTGAGGCGACAACGTTAACCGCTGCACCACTGTGCCGCCCACCCCTACATTGAGAAGGACAAGGCTTTGAGATGGTCTGCATCGTTTTTGCCATTTATGTATATGAATTTTTTTAATGAGAAAGTGTTGTGGGTCATTCCACTTGCGACAAGTGTGAAAGGGGGCATTAAACTATGATCAACCTAATGAGTGCCAAGTACGGTTGAACAATTACATCCCTGGATCAAGATGCAATATTTTGCATATATGCTGTATGATGATAAAGGACTTACAGCAGTGGATACTTGGTAATCAAAGAAGTGTTGAGAGGGGGATAATAATGGACAACTTCCCTTTTAGTGTCATTCTGTAGAGATGTGAACAATTTACACAGAATTAAAAAGAATCTAGCACCTAAAATTAGGAAAGCAACCTATGTTTATAAACAACAAAAAAAATCAGCATAGAAGAGTCGCTATTAAGAGTAGCTGAATTCTGCTTTGTCAAAAACCAGTGCAAAAAAAAGTGCCAGTTACAAATCTTAACTGTAAAGGTTGTGGCATGAAGTTAGTAAGTAACCTGCTTGGTACAGCTAAATCTACAAATAAGCTTAAAGTACAGGACAATGGATGTTCTATCAACTATTATTCATACATTACCACTCTATACTTTTAAAACCACCACTGTCCACCTTCTGTCTTCTATTTTTCAGATACAAGCATAACAGAAAGTACAGTTGTGTACACTTACCATAAATGTAGATGTTCAAGTGTATTCACTGTTGCAGTCATTACATTTGGGTTATCTGCTTGCAGGTAGCCATCAGTCAGCCTGATTAACAAAGTCTTGGGTCCTGCGTCAGTTGCTGTCCCTTCTTCCATGACATCAGGTCGTCACGGGTATAAAACATGCAGCCGACGCGATTACATCAGTTTTTCTTGCCCCAGATGTCAGGTGCCCCCCTTATGGGAAGCAATTAAATACAAGTACAAAGATATACCTCCAACAAAAAAGCAAATACACCAAAAAGGCTTTTAAGCATAGTAAAGGAAATTAGAGGTATAGCCAAAAGAAGTTAGGAGGCTGGAAGGAGGGTAACCAGGACCGCAATAGTGAATACACTCGAACATCTACATTTATGGTAAGTGTACACAACTGTACTATGTTCTTCGTGTTTCACTGTTACAGTCATTACATTTGGGTAGATTCCCAAAGCTGTGGTTGGGAGGAAGAATTTAGATAGCATTAGGGAAGCTATAAGGCCCTGCAAGACTGCAGTGGCAAAGCCAGCTCTGGATTTAGAGAAAATTGGCAAATGATAGTGCTTGGTGAAAGTATGTACAGAACTCCAGGTAGCAGCTTCTAGGATGTCCCTGGTAGGGACGCCTCTGAGAAAGGCTGAAGAGGTAGATGCAGCCCTGGTGGAGTGAGGTCTGATCCCCTGGGGGATAGGTTTTCCATGGTGCTTATAGCAGAAATGAATGCAATGGCCTATCCATTTAGAAATGGTTTGCGTTGAAATAGCCTTCCCCTCTGCCCCTGCAGCAAATGCCACCAGCAGTTGTTCAGATTTCCTTTGAGGTTTAGTCCTGTCCAAGTAGAATCTAAGTTGTCTGTGCAAATCTAAGGAGTGCAGTATCCGTTCCCCTTTATTCTGTGGATTGGGAAAGAAGGTTGGCAAATGAATGGACTGATTAATAGCCACACTGGATACCACCTTGGGCATGAAGGATGGATTGGTTCTGAGGGACACCCTGTTCGCATGAAAGATGATGAAGGGCTCCACTGTCATAAGGGCCTGTAATCCAGATACCCTTCTAGCTAAAGTGATTGCTAAAAGGAAAGCTGTTTTCCAAGAAAGAAAGTTTAAGTCTGCAGTAGCAGCTGGCTCGAATGGAGGTACAGTGAGTTTCTACAAGACAAAGTTAAGGTCCCAGGCTGGGGTTGAAGCTCTCCTGGGCAGTCTCAAATTTTTGGCCCCTCTGAGGAACTGCTTGAGCAGTGGATGAGAGAAGAGTGGAGGTTCTGTGTTATAATGAGTTGAAACGGCTGAGGCGTACATTTTAATGGAGGAAAAAGACATGTCATTGTGAAGCATCTCAGTTAAGTATTGTAAAATCTGAGGTAAATTGGGCGCTGCTGTGTTCATCCCTTGAGATTGTTCCAGGCACAGAATCTTTTCCATTTTTCAGTATAAGATTTTCTAGTACTAGGCCTCCTTGCCTCTAAAATGATATCTATCACAGGTTTGCTGATGGATGGTAAAGGAGAGATTAATTAATTAGCCAGGCTGCAAGGTTTAGTGTTAGAAGATGAGGGTGCAGAATCTGGTTCTCCTGCTGAGACAGCAGGGAAGGAGTCTGAGGAAGGTGCCCTGGAGATAACCGTGACACACTGCACAGGAGGGGGTACCAGGGTTGGCACAGTCAGTCTGGAGCAATCAAAATCATTATTGGTTTGTCCTGTTTGATTTTTAGTAGTACTTTGGAGAGCAGAGGCAGAGGGGGGAAGGCATAGACTGATAGGTTTTTCCAGCTGAAGGACAGAGCATCCACTTTCCAGGCTTGTTTGTGTGGAGTCCTTGTGCAAAATTTCTCCAATTGGTAGTCCTGGGGAAAGGCAAAACAGGTCTATATCTGGGCTCCCCATCATGTTGAAAATCCTTGGTTCCAGTTTCCACTTGTGTGGGTCCATGAGGTTTCTGCTTAGTCTGTCTGCCAGTGTATTTAATTTTCCTGGCAGGAACTGAGCTTGTAGATGCACTTGGCAGTTCAAGGCTGTGTTCCACAATGCCATGGCTAGTCTGCAGAGGGGGTAAGAATGTGTACCTCCCTGCTTGTTTATGTACCACATAACAGTGGTGTTGTCCGTCTTTACCATTAGTTGTCCTGAAAGAATGTGGTCCTTGACGGCTGTAAGAGCATTCTGTACAGCTAACATTTCTTTTTGATTGATATGCAGGTGCATTTGACTTGGGTTACATTTGCCGTGAATGCACTTCCCTGCCAGGTGAGCCCCCCATGCATAGTCTGATGCATCTGTTGTTAGGGTTTGGGTGGCAGGGGGTGGTGTGAAAAGTAGTCCCTTGTTTTGGTGGCAGGCCTCTGCCCACCAAAGAAACTCTAGGCGTAAGCAAGGTATGATAGGAATCATTGTTTCTAGGTCTTGAGAATGTTGACTCCACAGGCTTTTTAGATACCACTGTAGTTTCCTCATATGCAGTCTTGCATACGGAATTAGAAGAATGCAGAAGGCCATGAACCCCAAGTCCTGTAGTATTTGTCTCGCAGATAACAGGGTTTTTGTGGCCACTTGTTTGAAGTAGGTTGTCAAATTAATTTGTTTCTCTGGGAAGTTGCATTCAAGCTTGCTCCCAGGAATATAATTTGTTGACAGGGTACCGGGTGTGATTTTTTTTCATTTATGGTGTACCCCAGACAAGTTAGAACCTTTTTTACAAAGGCCAGATGATTCAAAAGTATGTCCTGGCTTAATGCCTGAATTAGACAATCGTCCAGGTATGGGTTTATTTGAATATTTCTTTGCCTGCAAAATGCAATAACTGGAGCAAGGCACTTTGTGAATACTCTGGGTACAGTAGATAAGCCAAAGGGCAGTGGAGAGAACTGATTGTGCATGTAGCCTGCTTTGAAGCGTGGGTATCTTCTGCAAGATTCCCTGATTGGGATGTGCAGGTATGCTTCTTTTAAATCTAGTGTTGCCAACCAGGCATCTTTGCCTAGCATAGGAAGTAATTGGTGAAGAGTCAGCATCTTGAATTTTGGAATCTCCAAAAAGGTGTTTAGAGTAGACAGGTCCAGGATAGAACGCCATGAATTGTCTTTTCTGGGTACCAGGAAAAGTCTCAAGTAGAAACGTTGTCCCTTTTCCTCTTCTGGTACCAGCTGAATAGCCCCCATGCTTAAGAGAGAAAGCACTTTTTTGGGGCCTCTGCCTACTGATTTTGGGGTAGGTCCGGCCACCCACTTGGTGTTGCCAACATGTGGAAGTGAATTCTGTATCCCTGGGAAACTATATTGAAAACCCATTTGTCCTGGGTAATGAGTTCCCAATTCTTTGCATGAAGAGCAACCTTTCCCCCCAAAGGGGGGAAAACTGGAGAAGAAGAACGCTAATGTCCACAGATGTCTGAACACACACAATGTCCTCACATACGATCCTAAGCTCCTGGATAGCGTACCACAGCAAACAACACTCTCCAAACAATAATATGGAAGAAAAAAACTTCACTTGTAAAATCATATGTTTGGATAATAAAATCTACATTTAATGAACACAAGGTTAAGCGCTTTCACTCACCACCGAGAGCTTCATCAGAACATTTTCCAAGTGAAGTTTTTTTTCAGACATCTGTGGACATTAACGTTCTTCTTCTCCAGTTTTCTGAGGTATTATTCTGAGGATTAGGAAAAAAGGTAGGCAGGTGGATAGACTGGTTAAAAGTCAGGCTAGAAACCACTTTAGGCATAAAAGAGGGATTAGTTGTAAGAGAAACCCAATCCACATGGAAGATGATAAAAGGCTCCACTGCCATTAAGGTCTGCAGCTCAGACACTCTTCTAGCTGAAGTAATAGGCAAGAGAAATACAGTTTTCCAGGAGAGAAACTTCAAATCTGCTGAGGCAGCTGGTTCAGAAGGAGGCAGAGTAAGTTTATCAGTACAAAATTAAGATCAAGCAGGAGTAGGTACCCTTCTGGGAGGCTTTAAATTGCTAGCTCCCCTGAGGAACTGTTTCATCAATGGATGAGAGAAAATGGGTTGTTCAAAGGAACAATGAGCAGAAATAGCTGAAGCATGAATATTGATAGACGAGAAGGAAAGTCCACCATTAAGTAAGCTTGCCAAATAGTCAAGAATAAGAGAAAGAGTAGGTTGAGAAGGGTCTTCCCCTCTAGTCTGCATCCAAAAGAGAATCTTTTCCACTTAAATGCATAAGATTTCCTAGTGCTATGCCTCCTGGCTTCACAAAGGACTGCAACCACCTGTTGGGAAAGGTTTAAATTATGAGCCAGGCTGCCAAATGCAGAGTCTGAAGATGAGGATGCAGAATTTTTACCCCCTCCTGAGCCAAGAGATCTGGTATCAGAGGAAGATGCCAAGGCTGAGACTGGGAGAGACTGCGAAGTAGTGGATACCAATGTTGCCTGGGCCAGTCTGGAGCTATGAGGATGGCCCTTGGTTTTTCGTCCCTTATATTTAACAGCACTCTGGGAGGAAGAGGCAGAGGAGGGAATGCATATTTAAAAAGCTGTGTCCAGGGGAAGGACAGAGCATTAACTTTCCAAGCTTTGTCGTGATGATCCCTGGTGTAAAAGGTTGGAAGAAGGTGGATGGTCGGAGATGAGAAGAAATCCACCTGGTGAGTGCCCCAACGCTGAATGATTTGATAGAAGATGGTCCTGTTTAGTTGCCACTCATGAGGATCCAGGACCTGCCTGCTCAACCGGTCTACCAAGGTGCTGAGCCTTCCTGGAAGAAACTGAGCTATCAGATGAATGCCCATGGAAACTGCCATGGACCAAAGTATCATGCCTTGTCTGCACAGAGGGTAAGAGTGAGCCCCCTCCCTTCTTGTTGATGTACCATATGATTGTGGTGTGGTCTGTCCTGACTAGAAGAGTATACCAACACCAGGAAAAGAAGTTCCAAAAACCAAGTAAAAATAAAACTCCGTGTATACAGACCTCAGTACTTTAATAAAACGAACAGTTTTAAAAATCACAATCACAGATCTAGCGCTTTCATCTGCCGAATGCAGACTTCTTCAGAATAATGAATGTGTGGTGCCAATGATTTTTATACATTTCAAATCAATTAATTAATCAATCAGTTACATAAATTCATTAAGAATTTAAGGCCATACCTATTGTTTTCTAAATTACATTTCATATGTAGTATACAGTTTTTTTAAAAAAACAGTCAGTCACAAATTCTATTAGGGACCTAACTTAATAAAGTGCTTTTGTGCCTTTTGTTATTTAATAAATATTCTTATACAAAAGTATTAAAAAATTATATGTTGAAAAATATATATTCTAAAACAAAATTGTAATATACATGTTGTGGTTTGCATGATATATATTCTACTTAATCCTAAAGATAGCTGATAATTAATATAATGTTGTTAAATAAATTAGTGTGTGTTAAATAAAATAGTGAAATGAATGTAAACTATAATGACTTGTAATAAATGTGTCTAAAAACATATATATATTATATATAAAAACTAATTTAAAATTGTTTTGTTTAAAAATGAAACAATGTTGCATGAATACGTGTTTTAAAAAATGTTACATAATACAAATTTAAAAAAAAATGTTATTTATTTTATTAGTGCATGTTTTTACGAATATTAACATGCTTTTTGTGTTCGTAATAAAATCTTTATATGGTGTATGTTCAAATAGAAACTGGTGTTTATACACTAGAGGCTTTGTCTACTAATATAGCCTTAATGTTTGTGTACTCGTTAAGCCCAGGAGGGATGTTTGATTTTAGCCTCAGTTGCCATCTAATTTCTTTCTGAAGTAAGGTGTTTTTAACATCACCTCCCCTTGGATCTAATTTAATGTGTTCCAAAATTCCAAACTTAAAATCAGTGAAACCTACACATTCAACAGAATGTTTAAATAAGGCACTGGTCTCCTTTCTCTTATTAATATTGTAAATGTGTTCGTAAATTCTTTCTCTGAGGGACCTCTCGGTCTTCCCCACATAGAAAGAAGGACATTTGGAACACGTGGCTAAATACACTAACATCTTGCTTCTACAATTGCCCTTACAAAAGGCAATTTTACTTTTTAAACCATTCTCCAATTTTAATTCAACAGTTTGATTAATATACATACATTGTCGACACCTGCCACATCTTTTGGTACCTTCCTTAGGGTCAGATTTTTTATTTTCCATTTCAAAAAATCTTTTGAGGTTTGTAGCTGTCTTGTATATAAATCTTGGTTTTTTTCCAACTGTCTGATACATCTCTTTATTGGTCTTGAAAATAGACCAATTGTTTTTGATAATATTAATAAAACAGTCAGAAAATCCATTGTACTCCACAATACAGGCACTTATAGTCCTTGGAATTGTCTACCTTTTTCTCGTTGGGAATAAATTTGTTGCCTAATAAAGGTATATATTTGTTACCCCATCCTTTATATACTTGTTCCAGTGTCTCACCAACTAGTTGTTTGGGATAACCCCTTTCCAAGAATTTTTCCATTAAAAAAGAAAATTCTTTTTGTAAATCTTGTTGTTGGGAGGTCATTCTGGCAATTCTGACAGCCTGTCCTTTAATAATACTTTTCTTTTGATGTAGGGGGTGTTGACTATTGAAATGTAAATAACTGTTGCACCATGTGTTTTTAGAAAAATGTTTGATTTAAAACCAGTAGTCACCTTACTCAAAGTAATGTCGAGATAGTTTATAACATTGTTTTCAATTTCGTGAGTGAAGGACAAGAAAAATATATCTTCGTTTCCTGGATGATATTTTTATATTATGGGAGGATGACACCACAGAGGACTTAAAAGAATTTATGATATACATTAACCAAACGACTTCTTTCTTGTCCTTCACTCACGAAATTGAAAACAATGTTATAAACTATCTCGACATAAGGTGACTACTGGTTTTAAATCAAACATTTTTCGTAAAAACACATGGTGCAACAGTTATTTACATTTCAATAGTCAACACCCCCTACATCAAAAGAAAAGTATTATTAAAGGACAGGCTGTCAGAATTGCCAGAATGACCTCCCAACAACAAGATTTACAAAAAGAATTTTCTTTTTTAATGGAAAAATTCTTGGAAAGGGGTTATCCCAAACAACTAGTTGGTGAGACACTGGAACAAGTATATAAAGGATGGGGTAACAAATATATACCTTTATTAGGCAACAAATTTATTCCCAACGAGAAAAAGGTAGACAATTCCAAGGACTATACGGGTGCCTGTATTGTGGAGTACAATGGATTTTCTGACTGTTTTATTAATATTATCAAAAACAATTGGTCTATTTTCAAGACCAATAAAGAGATGTATCAGACAGTTGGAAAAAAACCAAGATTTATATACAAGACAGCTACAAACCTCAAAAGATTTTTTGAAATGGAAAATAAAAAATCTGACCCTAAGGAAGGTACCAAAAGATGTGGCAGGTGTCGACAATGTATGTATATTAATCAAACTGTTGAATTAAAATTGGAGAATGGTTTAAAAAGTAAAATTGCCTTTTGTAAGGGCAATTGTAGAAGCAAGATGTTAGTGTATTTAGCCACGTGTTCCAAATGTCCTTCTTTCTATGTGGGGAAGACCGAGAGGTCCCTCAGAGAAAGAATTTACGAACACATTTACAATATTAATAAGATAAAGGAGACCAGTGCCTTATTTAAACATTCTGTTGAATGTGTAGGTTTCACTGATTTTAAGTTTGGAATTTTGGAACACATTAAATTAGATCCAAGGGGAGGTGATGTTAAAAACACCTTACTTCAGAAAGAAATTAGATGGCAACTGAGGCTAAAATCAAACATCCCTCCTGGGCTTAACGAGTACACAAACATTAAGGCTATATTAGTAGACAAAGCCTCTAGTGTATAAACACCAGTTTCTATTTGAACATACACCATATAAAGATTTTATTACGAACACAAAAAGCATGTTAATATTCGTAAAAACATGCACTAATAAAATAAATAACATTTTTTTTAAATTTGTATTATGTAACATTTTTTAAAACACGTATTCATGCAACATTGTTTCATTTTTAAACAAAACAATTTTAAATTAGTTTTTATATATAATATATATATGTTTTTAGACACATTTATTACAAGTCATTATAGTTTACATTCATTTCACTATTTTATTTAACAACACTAATTTATTTAACAACATTATATTAATTATCAGCTATCTTTAGGATTAAGTAGAATATATATCATGCAAATCACAACATGTATATTACAATTTTGTTTTAGAATATATATTTTTCAACATATAATTTTTTAATACTTTTGTATAAGAATATTTATTAAATAACAAAAGGCACAAAAGCACTTTATTAAGTTAGGTCCCTAATAGAATTTGTGACTGACTGTTTTTTTAAAAAAACTGTATACTACATATGAAATGTAATTTAGAAAACAATAGGTATGGCTTTAAATTCTTAATGAATTTATGTAACTGATTGATTAATTAATTGATTTGAAATGTATAAAAATCATTGGCACCACACATTCATTATTCTGAAGAAGTCTGCATTCGGCAGATGAAAGCGCTAGATCTGTGATTGTGATTTTTAAAACTGTTCGTTTTATTAAAGTACTGAGGTCTGTATACACGGAGTTTTATTTTTACCTGACTAGAAGAGTGCCAGGAGAGAGAAGATGCTTGAAAGCCATCAAGGCCTGCTGGACTGCCATCAATTCCTTCAGATTTATGTGCAAATGAACCTGTTGATAGTTCCAAGTTCTCTAAATGCATCTGCCCCCTAGATGAGCTCCCCAAGCATAGTCCAAGGCATCTGTGGTGAGAGTCTGGCTGGCAGGAGGTGGAGAGAATGGCAGGCCTTTGCTCTGTGCACAGGCCATCGCCCACCAAAGGAACTCCATCTGCAGGCAGGGAATTAGAGGAAGAATCAAGTCTAAATCCTGAGTGTGTTGACACCAAAGGTTTTTGAGGTACCATTGAATTTTCCTCATATGCAGTCTGGCATATGGAATCATCAGAACACATGAAGCCATGAATCCCAGGGCTTGCAGGAATTGCCTTGCAGAGAGCTGGGTCATGCTTGCCAAATTCTTGAAGTAATTTGAAAGATCCATTTGTTTCTCTTGAGGGAGGGATACCATCTGGGTGGCTGTGTTCAGACTTGCTCCCAGGAATATAATCTCCCTGGTGGGTACCAATTTTGACTTTTTTTTGCTGACAGTGTAGCCCAAAGAGGTAAGAAGGATCTTTACAAAGTCCAAAACCTTTAGAAGTTGCTCTGGAGAGTTTGCCTGAATAAGACAATCGTCCAAGTAAGGGTAAATTTGAATGATGTTCATCATGCATACAGCTGCAGTCATAACAGAAGGGTTCTCCTGCCGTCAGGCGGGTCCTCGGTTGGCCGAATTCCAAAGTCTAGGTCCGGTGTCGGTTGTCGTCGCTTCTTCCCTGACGTCAGTGCAACAGGGGTATAAAAGAACCAGCCAACGCCATTTTCTTCAGTCTTTCTTGCCGCGCGGTGCCCGAAGCAGAAGCAGTTCGCAAGTGCCGGTCGGCCAGCTCCTGAGATTACGAAAATTTGGAAACCAAAGTCTTCTTAAAAGCTAAGTACTCCGTTGGGGAAACTTTTCTTGCCTCAGACCGATGTCAGACAAAGTTAATAATTGTATTTCTTGTGGGAAGCAAATACCGCATAAGGATTTCCATTCCCTCTGTATACCTTGTTTAGGCCCAGACCACGACGTCTCGGTCTGTCGCTTTTGTGCTACATTCAACAAACGCACTATTAAGCGTCGGGCGGAGTTCGCCCAGCATTATTTTGGGAAAGCATTTAACTATACTATGTCGTCGGATACTCCGACTCCGGTTTTGTCTAAAAAACGTAAAGACAAGGACCGACCCACGAGGTCCGCGGCCTCTACCGACACCACGCCAAAGCCGACTACACGTGGTCCGGTTCTCAGCGAGGCGCCTACGCAGCCCCTGACTACCGACGACCTGTCTTTGATGGTGTCTCCTGTGCCCGAGGTCGCAGGCTCCTTGGCCCACACCCCGACTACACATACCGAAGCCACTCTTGGCGTTGAAACTCAGAATGTGGACAGGTCCACCTCCACTCAAGGTGTCTTCAGACCTTCCTCTTCTTTCTCCATCAAGGCTTTCACTAAGTCTAAAGCAACCATGCACTCAAAGAGACCAGCTACACAGGGCCCATCTCCAGGCCCCATGCCTAAGAAGCAGATGCTTAAAATGGCTGAAAATTTAATTACCCTTATCAGAGGTTCTCAGCCCCCTCTGGACAAAAGGCCTAGAGTGGAAGAAGATTCTCCCTCCTCGGATCAGGGCTCCATTATTTCAGAGCACTCTGATGATCAGGAACATTCTTACTCCCCTTTTGAAGACTCTGATGCAGAGGAGTCCATCCCTTCTGTATTCCCCCCTGAGGATTACTCATTTGGGGAAACTTTGCATACCTTAAGGGAACACTTCCACTGGGAAGGCCAGGATTATTCAGATTCCAAGAAAAGGCTCAGGGAATTTCTCTTGCTTCCTCAGCACAGGCCTCTGGCTATACCTCCTGTCTTGGACATCCTAGATGATGTTTACTCGGAGGCCTGCCTTAACCCGGACTCTCTACCTCCAGCTCCAGTTAAGCCTGACAGATACTACAGGGTCCCTGACTCACACCAATTTCTATACAAGAGCCATGCTGCTGACCCAGAAACCATCTCACAGGGCCCCAAGGGAGTTAAGGCCTCCGTTGCTAAAAATCCATTGCCTTCCGAGAGAGATTCCAGATCCTTAGAAAGGTGGGGAAAAAAGGTATATGCCTCGGCTACCTTATCCATGAGGGCCTTAAACTGTCAGTTTCATATGCTAAAATACCAACAGTTTTTATCACAATTGAAAAGTAAAATGTCACAACCTGAACAACCAGACTTGAAGGAGTTGCAGGATTTGATGCATAATGCAGAACAAGTGGGTAAGCATACCTTGCAATGTGGTTTTGATGCTCTAGAGGCCTCATGTAGAGCTGCTGTTACAGGATCAGTCATATGTAGGCATGCCTGGCTCAAGGAACAAGCCTTGCCTGATCAAGTCAAAGCTAAATTACTAGACGCCCCTCTTCAAAAGGATGTACTATTTGGTGCTAATGCTGAGGAGGTATTAAGGAAAATGGAGGAAAAGGCTAAATCAATGCAAACTGTGAAAGAATTTCTACAGGTTCAACCCCCACGTTTTAGTAGAAATTGGCCTTCCAAAAACTGGTCCTTTCCTGCCACAGACAGACCCCAAAGAGGCAGATACAGGTGCCTGAGGGGCAGAGGACAATCCCAAGGATCGTATAGAGGCAGACAATGGCAAGCTCCTACGCAAAGAGGTGGTGAGGACAACTCGCAATCTTTCAGAAAGCAAACCCAATGACTTTCCCCTTTGCATGCCAACCAGGTCTCAAATGGCAGCCCCCTTAGGAGGAAAGTTGGCATTATTTTCAAAAAATTGGCATATTGTCACAAAGGACAAATGGATCCTGGACATTATAAACAGAGGCTACAAATTCCATTTTCACACCCTTCCAAAAATGAGAGGCATGCCAAACCTGCCACACAATCAAAGGGCAGAGGCACAAAGGCAAATTACAGATCTCATAAACATGAAAGCTATTCAAGAGGTACCTACTCACGAACAAGGTCAAGGTTTTTATTCCAGGCTATTTCTGGTGCCAAGGAAGGGAAAAGATTGGAGACCTATTTTGGATCTATCCATCCTAAACACATTTCTACTCGTACCAAAATTTAAGATGCTCACTCTACAGCAACTTCTTCCCATGCTGGGCAAGGAGTCTTGCCTGGTAACATTGGACCTCAAGGAGGCATACCTGCATGTCCCAATCAGACAAAATTGCAGAAGGTACCTCAGATTTCTTCCAGGTTCAACTCATTATCAATTCTCTGCATTGCCCTTTGGCTCATCTACTGCGCCCAGAGTATTCACGAAATGCCTGGCATCAGTAATTGCCTACTGCAGACTTCAAGGGATACAAATATATCCCTATTTGGATGACTGCCTGATCCAAGCGGACAGCAAGCACATTCTTCTGAAACATCTGGCTTATGTAATAATGTTATTGAACTCTGTGGGATACACAGTCAACAAAAAGAAATCAAGGCTAATACCCTCTCGGAAGATAATTTTCCTGGGTGCCAATTTTGACACAAGCACCCGAAGGCCTACCTCACGCCAGAAAAACAGGGGCAACTAATTCAATACTTCAGAACTCTAGCAAATTGCACCAGGCTGACTGCAAGGAAAATCCTGCAGGCTCTGGGATTCATGGCATCTTGCATCTTACTAATCCCATGTGCAAAGCTGCATATGAGGAAACTACAATGGTACCTGAAAAACATATGGTCTCAACACAGCCACAGTTTGGAAACAATAATACCACTAATTCCACGTCTGCAAAAGGAATTTCTGTGGTGGGCTCCAGCATGTCAAACAAACACAGGTCTTCCATTCAGCAAGCCTCAAGCAAATCAAGTCATCACAACAGACGCCTCGGGCTACGCCTGGGGGGCACACATGACAGATCGGTGCATTCAGGGCAAATGGTCCCAAAAAGAAAAGCACCTTCACATCAATCAAAAAGAAATGCTAGCAGTAATAAATGCTATTATAGCTTTCAAGGACCTTCTACAACCAGGTCAACTATTGATAAGAACGGACAACACCACAGTTATGTGGTACATAAACAAGCAGGGAGGAACACACTCTTACCCTCTATGCAGACTGGCCATGTCACTTTGGAACATGACCATGGACTTACAAATGGAACTACAAGCACAGTACTTGCCAGGCAAGGAAAACACGCTGGCAGACAACCTAAGCAGGAATATGACAGATCCACGCGAATGGAAGTTGCATCCAAAAGTTTTTACAGAAATAATCCAAGAATGGGGAAGGCCAGACATAGATCTCTTTGCCTCCCACAAAAATCATCAACTGACAAAATTCTGCTCAAGAATCTTCCATCCAAAGGCCTGGAGAGTGGACACTCTCTCTTTCAGTTGGACATCAATGACAGTTTATGCCTTCCCACCTCTTCCTCTGCTGCCCAAAGTTCTATTGAAGACCAGAGCAGACAGACCAAAGATGATCCTCATTGCTCCGGACTGGCCAAGGCAACACTGGTACCCACTCCTGAGGAGCCTGACGCATTCCCCACCATGGACCCTGCCTCTAATGCCTCTTCTTCTGACTCAGCACAGCTTCAAAACTCTTCACAGTCAGCTAAAAATGCTCAATCTAGCTGCATGGAAGATTCCTTAGCATCACAGCAGGCCCTACTCTCCAAGGAGGTGCAGGATGTCATTTTGGAGGCCAGAAGACCATCAACTAGAAAAGCTTACTCCGCAAAATGGAAACGTTTTTGTGTCTGGAATGAGAAAAAGGGCCAGGACCCTGGAAAACTGAATTTACCTCAAATACTACAATATTTGGCTGAACTGCTAAGCAGTGGACTTTCTTTCTCCTCCATCAAAATCCATGCCTCAGCTATTTCTGCAGAATACAACACTGATCCTCCTTTATTCTCTCACCCTCTCTTAAGACAGTTCCTCAGAGGGGCTAAGAATTTAAGACCCCCAAGGAAACAACCAATACCTGCTTGGGATCTTAATTTCATTCTGGAAAAACTGACCTTGCCTCCTTTTGAGCCAGCTGCCTCATCAGATTTGCAATATTTGTCCTGGAAAACAGCTTTCCTTCTGGCTATCACCTCAGCTCGCAGAGTTTCAGAACTACAGGCTCTCATGGCTGTCCAGCCTTTTATCATCTTCCATCAGGACAGAGTTTCCCTACGAACCAACCCGTCCTTTATGCCTAAAGTGGTATCCAGGGTAGCTTTAAATCAGGCAATACATTTACCTACCTTCTATCCTAATCCTCAAAACAAAGGGGAGAGATTACTACATTCCTTGGACATCCACAGACAACTGTGTTATTATTTGGACAGAACAAAGCCTTTCAGAAAATCAGAACAGCTCTTTGTGGCCTATGCGGTAGGAGCTCAAGGAAAGCCAATTTCCAAACAGACAATCTCAAAATGGATAGCCCACTGCATACGCTTTTGCTATTCCTCTCATGGCAAAACTGTACCTACAGGCATTAGAACTCATTCCACCAGGGCCACAGCCACCTCTGCAGCCTTCCTCAGAGGAGTTCCTACCAAGGATATTTTGGAAGCAGCCACCTGGAGTTCTGTGCATACCTTCTCCAAACACTACAACCTACCATTATACTCCAAATCTAGAGCAGGCTTTGCCACTGCAGTCCTGCAGGGCATTTTGGCTCCTCCAAGTTCCATCTAGTGCCTACCACCCCTTTCTTAGCTTTGGGATTCTACCCATCTGTTATGACTGCAGCTGTATGCACGATGAACATAGTACACTTTTGTACCTACCATAAATGTAGATGTTCGAGTGCTAATACAGCTGCAGTCCAGGTTTCCCTCCCTCCTTCCCCTCTTGGGGTATTCTTTTTATGGTGTATTTGCTTGCAACTACTGTTTTCTGATTATATTGCATTGCATTATTACATACTTTTATGTATTGCCTTCCTTCTGGGGGCACCTGACATCTGGGGCAAGAAAAACTGAAGAAAATGGCGTCGGCTGGTTCTTTTATACCCCTGTCGCACTGACGTCAGGGAAGAAGCGACGACAACCGATGCCAGACCTAGACTTTGGAATTCGGCCGACCGAGGACCCGCCTGACGGCAGGAGAACCCTTCTGTTATGACTGCAGCTGTATTAGCACTTGAACATCTACATTTATGGTAGGTACAAAACTGTACTTTTCTTTGTCTGCAAAAAGCAATGACTGGAGCCAGGCATTTTGTAAAAGCTCTGGGAGCAGTAGATAAGCCAAAGGGCAGTGCAGAGAACTGGAAGTGGTTGTAGCTTTCCCTTATTGGGATGTGCAGATAAGGTTCTTTGAGATCAAAAGTCACCAGCCACGAATCCTTGGTCAGCATTGGCAGCAACTGCATTCTGAACTTGGGAATCACCAGAAAAGTGTTTAGAATGGACAAATCCAGAATAGGATGCCAGGTGCCCCCTTTTTTGGGAACCAGGAAAAGTCTTGAGTAGAAACCCTGGCCTATCTGTAGTGTAGGAACTGGCTCTATTGCTCCCAGGTTTAGCAAAGAAGAAATTTGTTTGTCTGCTTCTGCCTTTGAAGAGGGGGGATATCTGGGTATCCTGGTGTGAAAGGAGAACTTGTAGCCTTGAGGATACTATTCTGAGCACCCATTTGTCATCTGTGATGGTGTACCAGACATCTGCAAAAATGGCTAACCTTCCCCCCAAAGGAAACCCTTGGCCCACACAGGCAGGCAGAGGAAGGCCGGAGTCATTGGGAATGCTTGCTTTGGGATGTTTGCTTAGAACTCCCCATTTTGAAGAGGAAGACTGCCAGTGCTTAGCCTTTTGAGGGGTGGAGGTCTGTCCCCTAGAAGACCTGTAACCCCTAGGCCTAGTGCGACCCTCTTTACTAGGGTCAGGAAAAGTCCAATTCTTTGAAGGGTAATGCCTACTAAAACGAGGAGGCTGAATTTGCAGAAAATCCTTAACAGTTTGCATAGGTTTGGCCTTATCCTCCAACTTTTTCAACACACTTCTGCTTTGCTACCAAAAAGATTGTCCTTGTGCAAAGGTACATCCAGTAATTTAGATTTGACAGGTTCAGAAAGAGGCTGTTCCCTGAGCCAAGCATGTCTTCTAATAACAGAAAGTACAGTTGTGTACCTACCATAAATGTAGATGTTCGAGTGTATTCACTGTTGCAGTCATTACACTTGGGTTATCCTGCTGGCAGGCTACCCGCAGTCGGCCTAAATTCCAAAGTCCTGGTCCGGCGTCGGTTGCTGTCACCTCTTCCCTGACGTCAGAGCGCCAGAGGTATAAAAGATGCAGCCGATGCCATTTTCTTCAGTTTTTCTTGCCCCAGATGTCAGGTGCCCCCAAAAGGGTAGGCTAAAAAACATTGCTTATAAAAGCATGCACTAACATAAACAATACCTTCATCTACAAGCAAATACACTACATAGGTTGTATAGGATAGAGAAGTACAGATAAGTCCCAGCAAAGAAGGGGGTATGGTGGGTGGGTAACCTGGACTGCAACAGTGAATACACTCGAACATCTACATTTATGGTAGGTACACAACTGTACTATGTTCATCGTGTTTCACTGTTGCACTCATTACACTTGGGTTGAATCCCAAAGCTAAGGTAGGGCGGCTGGGTCTAAATAGAATTAGGAGTGGCTATAAGGCCCTGCAGAACTGCAGTGGCAAAGCCTGCTCTGGATTTAGAGTAAAGAGGTAAGTGGTAGTGCTTAGTAAAAGTGTGCACTGAAGTCCAAGTTGCAGCCTCCAAAATATCCTTGGCTGGTACTCCTCTGAGGAAGGCTGCTGAGATGGCTGCTGCCCTGGTAGAATGTGGTCTAATGCCCTTAGGCACGGATTTGCCATGTTGTGAATAGCAGAAATGAATGCAGTGTCCTATCCATTTTGAAATAGTCTGCTTTGAGACAGCCTTTCCTTGTGATCCTGCAAGCATATGCCACTAAAAGTTGCTCAGTCTTTCTGAAAGCTTTAGTTTTGTCCAAGAAGAAGCGTAGCTGTCTGTGTATGTCCAAAGAATGCAGAAGTTTCTCCCCTTTATTCTGTGGGTTTGGATAAAAAGTAGGCAAATGAATGGTTTGGTTAAGAGCCACACTGGACACTACCTTAGGTATAAATGTTGGGTTTGTCCTTCGAGAAACCCTGTCCGGATGGAAGATAATAAAAGGTTCCACAGCCATTAATGCCTGCAACTCTGAGACTCTTCTTGCTGAAGTTATTGCTAGGAGCAGAGCTGTTTTCCACTATAAGAATTTTATCTCAGCTGTATTGGGTGGCTCAAAAGGAGGCAGTGTGAGTTTTTCCAAGACAAAATT